>NW_025960411.1:0-40070 GCF_023159225.1 Perognathus longimembris pacificus
TAAAATGTTGAAAAGTGACCACACTGAGTTCTATTTCCAGAGGAGATCCTATTGTTTTTATGATGCTTCATGTAGGCCAGTGATTGAACTCTTGTCATCTGGGAGAAAGCTATTATCCTTAAGAGTTTGCTGTATATTCCCTGGGATGATTATTACAGACTTTGTTTTTCCATCTTGCTTTTTTTGGGGTCAGTCCTGGGCCTTGGACTCAGGGCCTGAGCACTGTCCCTGGCTTCTTCCCGCTCAATGCTAGAACTCTGCCACCTGAGCCATAGCGCCCCTTCTGGCCGTTTTCCATATATGTGGTGCTGGGGAATCGAACAGAGAGCTTCTTGCCACTAGGCCATATTCCCAGCCTGTTTTTCCATCTTAATGTGATAAATGAATAATAAACAGCAATTCTCTTGGGTTGTTGTTTATTGGTTGCTCTATCACCTGCTTTCCTTCTTGCCACCACTAGAACTCTGCATTACATCAGTTTTTACCTGGCTCCTTGGGAGGGAACTCTGAAGGGGCACATTCAAACACACAGAACCAGATGGGGTTTTTGGTGAGTTACAGAAATAAACTCAGTTCTGCTTGTCCAATAACAAGACATCACCCAAACGCAGGCTTTGTGTTAAAAGATTCTGGAGAAAACCAGCTGATGCAGGATTATCTTAGGGAATGAGCTGGCTGGCCAAAAGGGCTTAGAAAGAAGATATGGCACTTCCCACCTGATTTGGCTGGAACCTCTGTTCGCCATGTGTGACTAAGACTTGTCACCCAGACATCTGTTTGCAGGACAGAGTGAGACAAGTGTGACCTCAACTCAGTTCCTGTGGACACATGCCCATCCATTGAAGTTGACACTCTTGATGACAGGCTGAGTCTCAGAGCAAGGGTCGGTAGCAAAGAAGCAAATTTGTGTTGTTTGTACTCACTGATGGCTTCTGCTAGAACTCAGGTCTTACTGGGGTTTTCCCAGGTAGCCTCTGTGGGAAGGCTTTGAGGACGATTTATTGAATGGCTTCTCACAGTAGGAGAGGCTCTTTGTGATTTACTTTCTATAACTAGGAGAGTTTTAAGTGCTAGCAATCTTAGGATTTGTCCCCTGGGCAGAGGGACTCCAGAGCTAGAAGCCTAATAAGGAATCCAGAATGAGCTGGATATGTCTAGACTGCAATCTTAGATCTGATACTAAATAATGGTGTGACTGTGATCAAATGAATGCACTTCATTTTTTCACCAGGAAAAAAAAAGACTAGAAATTCCTTCTCCATTGTACGATTTATGTAAATTGTTTGGCATATTAGTGTTTAGAGCTTAAATAATACTTCTGTTTTTTTTGTGTTGGTTTTTTTTTTTGTAAGTTTCTCAGAAAGACTAGGCAAATTCTCTTACCACTAAAGCTGCACCCACAGTTCATTAGTCTTTTTCTTACATTCCTTCCTCTGCTCCACAGAGGAACAAGTGGGAAAATGTTGCAAAAGTTGCTCAGAACCTAAAGCTAATGTACATGGCGGTTAGTTAAACATCTGTAGGTCATTTATAAAGATATCTTGCATGTCAGTACCTCTTGGTGTTGTAGCAGTGGAATTTGGGCTTTTCATGATACCTAGTTTTGTCTCCAAAGTGTTCACCAAAATGACAGGGGAAACAGACCATTTAGACCGAAGCATACCGGGTAGAAAGACTTGGATTTATTGGGCATGGACTTAGTAAAGAGTGTCTTTACAGCTTCAATATGAGATGTTTACCAAAATGAGTGTCTTCTCCATCTGACTCGTAGACCTATTCAAATCAGATTTATTTATACAGTGATATTTATAACATAAAATTGGACAGTCATTATTATATCATCTTTGTCCTCAGTAGAAAGGCATATTTACCTTTTTTGTAAGATCAAGAGACGCTCTAGAATACCAAAAGAAAATTTGCTTTTAAGAACCCCAAATAATTCATCAAAGCTATGTTTAGCAGATTTGCGTTAGCAATGGCAGAGACAAGGAAATAACAGCTGCTATTTGTGGCTTGATCCCTGTCATACCTGACTGTCTCTAAGAGAGTAACTTGGCTCATCACTATGGCTACAGAATTCTACTTCAGGTTGTGTTCTTTGGATCTTCCATGAAGTATGCATAAAGCAGGCATATTTACAGAAAGGTTTCTCTGTCCAGCCAATGAAGAACGATGGGAATGGATACACCATTCAAGTGATAAGAACTCATTCATCAGTACCATTGGCCTCCTCAGCCTATTAGGTGTTGAAAAGATATGTCCCAGCCATCCCAGAGGACCATGCAGAGATCATCACAGACAGGAGAAGAAGGTTCAAAAGGAGGTTTATTAGTGGGGCCATAGTTCCCATGGGAGAGGGAGCTACATGGTGTCTGCACCTTATCCAGGTGGCAGCTTCTCTCTCTGGGGGTAAAGGGGAAGTAGGTAGGTAGTGAGTAGGAGTGGCTCATTAGGTATGGGTGGATCTGGGGGCTAGTGGGAGGAGCTGAGGACCTGAGGCTAAGGAAATGCAAACAGGTATAAGAACCTCTGTGGTGTCATCCATGTAGAATAGGAAATGAAGAAAGCCACCTTGGCTTTTTCATTAACATGTTACACAATCTTGTGCAAATCATTTCCACATATGGCTTTTTACAAACTGGTCATATCATTGTAAGTAAGAGCTGGGCAATAACGACTTAGCATCTTAGTCAATTCTCTACCTAGCATAAATTCTAAACAGTACCAGATTTTGGGATTATTTTTGGGGGGGAGCAAATAAGGCAGACTTGCCCTGTATCCTCATGGAGTTTCTAGTTCCATGAAGATGACACCAAATGTTAATTTGAAAAGGACTTTCCATGTGGGATAAGCAAAATCAAGAGGAGTACATTTTGGAGCATATAACTTAAATCTATGAAATTTTTACAATATGGGAAGTTGTTTAAATGGTTTGGTGGTAGAGAAAGAAAACTATACTTATGTTTCAGAAATTCATAATAGAAGAAAATATGGCTCCTGAGAAAATCTGTAGGAATGGATACAAAGTTTGTTGGTTGCCTTTTGAATTTCTAAGAATTCATGGATAGGTAGATAAAGGTACACTGGTAGCTGATCTGCTGATATTCCAAATGAAAGAAACATGATATTTTTTTTTCTTGGTCATGGGGCTTGAACTCTGGGCCTGGGCTCTGTCCCTGAGCTCTTCAGCTCTACCACCTGAGCCACTTTCTAAACATGATTTTTAATATAGAATGGACAGCCTGTTCTATATGATGATAGTCTATTCTATTCTATGAATAGTGAGATTAAAGTTGAGAACTTCTTGTGTGGAGTGTTTAACAGCTACCGGTAAAAAGTGAGACTAGAAGCCATCTGATGGTGGCTCAGAGTTACAATTCTAGCTTCTTAGGAGATTGCAATCTGAAGGTTGAGATTCAAAGCCAGCCTAGGCAGGAACTTCCATGAGTCTCTCACCTTCAATAGCCACCAAAAAGCCAAAGTAGAGCTGTGGCTCAAGTGATAGAAAGCCAGCCTTGAGCAAAAAATTTAAGGGGCATTGCCCAGGCCCTGAGTTCAAGCCCTAGTATGAGCATACACAGAAAGTAGATACTTCTTAAGGTATCCTCTATACTTATGAAATGACTATTTACAAAGTGGGAGTAAATGCCAACAAGCGCAAGTACCCCTCATTCCCAAGTGGGAGCAGTACCAATCCTGGTGATGGATTGAGGTCGCCCCAGTATGGTGATGGACGTAAATGGTCACGCTTGCTTTGAGATAGAGCATTCTTCCCCCTGGTGTCAGAGCCTTTGTGTTCCTTTGCTAATCCAGTGGACTTGAGCATATAAAACTCCATGTCTTGCTGTATACATTTTCAATGATATAGAGAACAGAAACAATTTTACCTTAAGAAACTTGAATAAGCAACTTGAGATGGTGAATGTTATGGAAATTAAAATGGCAGATATTCTCCACTTCCTGTGACACAGAACAGGGCACAGTGATGAGGGTGCCCCCACGAATGTCCCCAGTAAGTCTTTCTGAGGCCTAATGAATCCAACAGGCTGGACATGACATGCTCAGTGACTTTTCTGCTGAGAGTGGACAAGGACAAGTTGCCTTTTGAAGGGGTGTTCTTGTTCTCTTTTGTCTGCCTTGTTTACAAATGAAGAAGCTAATTCTTCCAATTCTTGCTCTGTGATGCTTGGCTTGGAACTTGAGGCCTTTTCCTTGCTTCATTTAAACCACTCCTCCAGTTCCTTTTTTTTTTTTTTTTTTGGCTTTTGAGTTATCTTTGGATAGTCTTTTGGGCTGGCCAGCCCTCCCCTTCCTCTATCTCTTCCACCTTTCTCCCTTTTCCTCTGCCCTTTTCACTCTTCTTCCCCTTTAACTCCTCCTCCCCTCCCTCCCCTGCTTTTCATTTGATCAGGTGGTCTCAAGACTGTGCTCCTCCCTACCTCTGTTCCCCAGTATCTGGGAAACAGAAGTGTGCCACGATGTCTGGCTTCCTTTCCCTTTCTCACTGTAGTAATTCCGTTGGTAATTATGTAAAAGGATACCAATACTATATGGAATTTCAATTCACTGTACCTTATTCGATGTGTGGGAGCAAGCATTCTTTCAAGGCCACAGTCTGCTCTGCTTCTGATTGCTTTGTAAAGGTGTAAAATCAACACTGTGACATGACCAAAATGGAAGCCATCCAAGACCTATCATGAAAAACTGTTTGGGTGCCCTCCTTACCATGTTAGAGACTTTCTGGGTGGTTTGGTGGAAGTGGAGAATGTGAAACTGTGTATGGATGACTCTGAGCTGCAGGCTGAAACCTGAAACCCAGGATATGACTGGTTACACCTAGAAGCATTGCTACCTAACCTGGCTTGCCAAGATGGGTGAAGTTTGGTGGAGTGGTTTAAAGTGCCATGGAATTTCACAATGCCCCCATCCCTCCCCAATTTGTGTTAACAATGGTGATTCTTACGTGGAGATAGGAGGAACTGAGCTAAATAGGAGTTCACTGCTCCACCAGTTTCTTCCCAATTGAATTGCGAGCTATCCCTTGTCTTCTTTGGTGATGGACAAAATCAGTAGAGAAAGCAAATAGTTTCTCCAACCCATCAGCTCTAAGATACCTGAAATGCAGTCAGTGTTGCACTTGTGTATAGTAGATACAGCCACAGCCATGAACTTTGGGCTAGTATTCCAACAGCTAGAATAAGTGGAATTAATACTGTCATTCAACTTACTGTGGAACTTCTTCCCCTCAAAATTTGGAATTTCTATGAGTACAGGATAATTTGGAATTGCGATGACACTTCTGACGTCATTGCATCCAGAGATGTCACTGCCTCTTCAGTTGAAGGCCTTATTCTCTTCACGAATGGTAGTTGAAATGTATTCATTTCCCTTCATAATGTGTTCCTTACATTGATCACTAGATTCATGCAGTTTTTGTTATAAGGGCATACTTATAGGCTTTGACACCTAAAATGTAAAAAAAAAAAAATTATAATTTCAATTTATAAGCGTTCTGGTCTTCATTATGGACATGAAGCTTTAATTCTTTTATTTAAAATATATTCACACGTTATAAAATACAATGATCATATTTACTCTAATTGAGTAAATTGTAGCAAGCTCTGGCTTGTACATTATGGTATAACTGGGAGTCAGAATATATGTCTAGATAGTCTTCTTTCTTATCGGTTCCTCTCGCCTCTTCTCCCACTCTTCTCACCTCTTTTCCTCCTCTTCCTTCTCCCTTTTCTTCCAAAAGAGCTCAATGTTCCTCACTGAAAGTGAGGAACATATTCCTTAATCTGTTAGCACTAGAAAGTTGGGGAAATGCACAATGTAACCCACTGTGATATACATCACAAACATCAACATCTCTCACCCCATCCGTCTGCCTTAAAGTCTGAGATTTTTTTAAAGCCTTTAAGTCATCCCAGTTTTTGACATGTTTCTGTGCATTTTTTCATTTTTCTTTGTGCTGTTTTACTTTTTGGTGCCTGCACCAGGGCTTGTACACAGGTCCTGAGTGCTATCCCTTAGCCTTTGCACTCAAGGATAGTGGTCTACCACTTGAACCACACTCTGTTTCCTGATTTTTTGGTGATTAATTGTAGATAAGAGACTTTCTGGTGCATGCTTTCTTTGAACCTTGATTCTCAGAAATCATTCTCTTGAGGATTACAGACATGAGCCACTGGAACCTTGCTCCTTTGAGCTTTTATTCTTCACACATATGCACATAGAGTCTTGTCAACAAGTTGCTGCTGCCATTAACTTTTTAATATAGTTATTGTTAACACTAGAGTTTTGTTGAGCAGTTAATGTTTAGCTGGCAAAATAGTATCTGCAACATAACTTTCCCCCAAATTACAATGTCCCTTAGTATCTGAAGTGGGTTGGCTCTACAACCCATGTGGCTAATGAAGTTCTTTTGATATAAAACAGTATAATATTTGCATATAAACTACAAACATCCTTCATATACTTTGTCTTCTCTAGATTGCTTACAGTAAGTAATATAATTGAAATAATGTGTAACTAGATTTTATACCATATTATAGGGCATTATGACAAGAAAACAGTGTGAATGTGTTTTAGTACAGATGCACTGCTTTTCCCTTAAAGATGTACAATCTGTAATTGGTTGAATTTGCATATGCAGAGTATTTATTTGTGCATTATTTATAGAAACTATGCTGTAAGAAAGTTGGTCTTTGGTAAAATGATGATGGTTCTATGTTGAAACTGAAATGGAATCCAGGAGGAGACTGTGAGTTTTGTGTCTGCATTTAAATGACAGGCAAGATCTTGAGAAATTACTAATATTGTAGCCAATATTGACTGAGAAATCCAATGCATTTCACAGAGAGAGTGTAAATATGGCCACATTGTAACGAGTACAACAGAAGGAAAATTGAAAGACTATCTTGTTCCCATTGAAATGAATGTCCACTGTCATCAGGTGTTTGAGCAGGGAGTTGTGGATAGCTCTTTGGCCAAGCAAAGCACATTTTATACGTGTCTGGTAGGACATGCAATAGAATGACACAGCAGCTCTACAAGCTATTGAACTTTGTTGAGTGATAGTTTTCCCTTCCGTATATCGTTTCAAACTATGGGCTTCAAGGAAGTCTGGAACATAAAAATGACTTTTTGTTTTGACAGACCTGGGGCTTGAACTCAGGGCCTGGGCACTGAGTATCTTTTGCTCAAGGCTGGCACTCAGCTCTACTCTGAACTATCTGGTGGTTGGAGCTTAGTGTCTTGTAGACTTTTCCTGCCCAGGCTTGCTTTGAACTGTGATCCTCAGATCTCATTTCTGAATAGCTAGGATTGTAGGCATAGGCCACCAGTACCTGACTTCCTGACTTCCTGAATTTTGCTCCTCTGTCCTCTGTCCTCCTCCTCAGGCCCCCTTCCTTCCTTCCTCCTCCTTTTTTCATCTTTCTTCTTTTTTCCCCTTCCTCCTCCTTTTTTCATCTTTCTTCTTTTTTCCCCTTTTCTTCATTGCTTTGCTTTCTGAGAGAATTCAATGATCAGCCAACCATGAAATGGGAAAGTGGACCAAATAAGGCTGGATAATTTATTTGAGCCAAACAGAGGTATTATAATCTATTAAAAATATTTAGCCAAACACACTGTATTCGTGACTTTATCTCATAACCCTGCAGATTGTCTGGTAGTTGCCCAGGACCTGAGGCAGGAAGGCGGACCCATGTGCCTGAACTTTCCAGTCATGTCTTTGCAACTGGTAGTTTTTAATAAAAGAAAAACTCTAACATTGTGAAATTACATCAGTGAAGAAACCATAGCTTTTTATGTTCTTGTATATGCTTTTCTTCTGTGCAACGTTATTCAATGCCCTAAATTTCAGCTACTTTTGAGATATTTTCTTGAATGTTGAGATTAGTCTGGAAATCAGGCTAGGAATAAATGAAATGCTGGTGTGGTAATAAAATTTATGTTACCATTTTATGAATATGAAAATGTCTAATTGTTATAACACAAGGTATCTTTGGATTAAGAAGTCTAGGACATTTTATTCTTTTACACCTTTTTTTAAAGCAGGAAAACCTTTGCTTCTACCATCAGTCTTGAAGCAGAAATCCCAGAAAAAAGAATTTTATAATCAGTCACAAAGAATTCCTACACGCATCATGTATCCCTTCCTCATCATTTCCCATTTCTTAGGAGTCTCCACATTGTTTAATTGTAATCATGTGCAACTAGCATTTTAAAGCTTCACACTGCTTTCACATTTATGGGATATGATGAGAAGATTAAGAATGGTTGAAACTCAAGAGTAAATACAGGAAACTTAAGAGTAGATGTAGAAATGTGACTCCACCAGGCTTTCATGGAGCACACATTACCCCAGTGGGCTTCATGTTGTGGCCATCCATGTATAGAAGAACAAACTAGAAGGTGCACTCTCCCAAACAACCCTCATTCTAGTCAGGCCCCTCTCCTGTACTCTGCTTTGCAATTCTGTAGCAGGAATCTAAACTCTGGTTTCCTTCCATTGTATTGGTGTTGTTTGACCTGACTTTCCCTCAGCATGGAACTTACGCATATGGGACTCAGGTGGCAGGGCCCTGCCTTTCCAGGGCCTGCACTTAGTATTCAATCTATTGTGGAGCAGAGGGATGTTCATGACCCATAGCAAAACACCTCCCACGTCCCATAAAGTGACATGTTGTTTCTATTAAGGGATCATTTTCTTAAGTGAAATCATGACCAGTCATGATGGCATGGAAGTATACAGAGGCCAAGTGACTATGTGTTACTTTAATTACCAAAGAAGTAACTATTATGATTCCATAATGGTTCAAAGAAGAATTTTAAGACTGAAACAGTGGTTTTATTGTTTCTTTAGTTCAGAAGTAATTGAAATGGAATATGTAAATAGAGTCAAAGTGGACTTTTCCAAGTGAGAAAGAGAAGCCAATTGCACTTCGAAAGAAACTATATGACTATAGCAAGAAAGACATCGCCAATTAACAAATATTTATTTTCCTTTGCTATTCTCTGCTATTTATCCTGTTACATAGTAGTGGAATGAATTAGGAAGAGAGTGATGTAGAGTGCATGGTTTTCCATTGCAACACAAACTCTATCTATCTATCTATCTATCTATCTATCTATCTATCTACCTACCTACCTACCTACCTATATTTTTGCTGTTCCCGGGGTTTGAACTCAGGCTTGGACACAGTCCCTGAGCTTTTTTTGCTTAAGGCTAGCACTCTGTCACTTGAGCAATAGATCCACTTCCAGCTTTTTGGTGGTTAATTGAAGAGAAGAGTCTCACAGAGTTTTCCTGTCCAGGCTGGGTTAGAACCTCGATCCTCAGATCTCAGCCTCCTGAATAGCTAGGATTACTGGCTACAGCCACTGGCTTCCAGCTTACTTTCCCTATAGTCTTAAACTATATAGGAATCAACTCTTTGGTAAGCTTTTTTCCATTTTTATGTTTATATTACTAATGATTATTTTGTCTCTATTTCCCTATCTTATGATTATTTAATTATAAGACAATTGTTTATTTTTTATTTGATTAGTAATTTAAAGGACGGGTCTTTGGGGCTTTATATCATAGGATCCAAAGGTAGCACTAATGTCTGTGAACCTTAAAATTATACTACCACTTTTTTGATGACCAAAGCTCATTAGAAACTGGAGCCTGTGGCTCAGGCCTGTAATCCCAGATCCTCATGAGTTTGGAGGATTGTGCTTTGAAACGCGCCCTGGGCAGGGAAGTCCATGACATCCATCCTCCATGAACCACCAAAGTACCAGAAATTTTGCTATTTCTCATGGGGTAGCAGGCCAGCATGGAGTGACAAAGCTAAGGGACATAGCCCAGTCTCTGAGTTCAATTTTCAGTGCTGGCTCAAAAAGCAAAACCCCACCAAAACACAACTGACCTGAAAGACTCTAGTCCCTGTGCGTAGGAACTAATAATTTGTCCTACTACTGTGAAGGGAAGAGCTTCTGAGTTCTTACAAAAACTATCTTTAAGTATTTGTGCAAAGGAGTTGCCATTTCACAAAGCAGTTTATGAATATGGCCCATCTTAACCCACCTCACCCCTTTCAACATTCTTGCCCCTCCTTCCTCTGCCCAGCCCTTCCGTTTTCTTACTTTTGTAGTATGTACAATGAATTCTTGACTACAATTCCCCCCTTCTCCTTCATTTGTCCCCCGCTCTCCCCTTGCCCCCACTTGATGAGCTGCTGTTTTTCACCCTTATGCTTTGGGAAGTAATGATAAGCACCACCCCCCCCCCCCCCCCGCAGCCAGTACTTCCTCAGAACTTTCTAGATTCCTAAGAGTGGTCATTGTAAATGTCTAACACAAGAATAAATAGGATAGCAAGATATGAGAGGGTTAAAGACATGCTTTAATCATAATCTTTGTGATTCAAATAAAGAAATGTTGTTGAATAAAGACACTGCACATTCCTGTTGGATATTTCTCACAGAGTGAACACAGTGCTGTCCCAACTCTTTTACTATATTTAAGTTTTTGGCTCATCACTGGTATTTGTTTCATAATCTAACAAAAAGATCACGTGTCTCTTGCTAGCAAAAGCTGCAGAGGAGGGAATGCTTATTATATGAGTAGAGAGAGAAGGAAGGCTGGAGAGATGTTTGCGCTTGTGGAGAAGCTTATTTTATTTTTTTTTTTAATAAACGCAGGCCATGTTTGCCACCTCCCGAATTTTGCGCTACTCTTTTCGCTGTCCTAGCTTTGACTTAGTTTGTTTTATGTTCTCGTTTGGTTAGTTCCTTGAACATCCCATCTAATTTCCATCTTATTCATTTTTGTGTTGCAGCTTCTGACAACTGTCTTGAGTCCACACTTCTCTAGATTTTTATACCTAGCAGCCATTTGGCTTCTACTTTTCCTGATCTCTCTCTTCCTCTCTCACTACCTGTGCCTAATGTTGAGGTTATAGTATCCAAAATAGCTCAGGCCTCAGCCACCTTGGTGTGTTCATGCTATCTGTCCCTACCTGCCTCAGTGTCTGTACCTTTTGGCTGGTTTCACTCAGATTATGGCCAGAGAATGGCTGAAGTAAATAACAGGAAGGAAGAAAGGAAATGTATGGTGATTAGCAGTTCTTTGAGGGAAATGTTTACCTTTATTCACAAACAGTGTATGTGTTGGTAGTTTTCCTATTGCCAGAGAAAGAGAGTGTTGATTCTAAATGTTAGTTTTTAACATGAGAATCTTAAGCATTATATGTTATAACTCTCAGAAATGTTAGGTGTTTCAGAATCATTAAAAAATATTTATTGTCTTTTTTCACCTTTATTGTCAAAGTGAAGTACAGAGGGGTTACAGTTTCATATATAATGCAGTGAGTACATTTCTTGTCAAATATGTTAGCTCCTCTTCCCCTCCACATGCCTACCTCTTCCCTCCTGCTTCCCCTTCCACCCACGAGTTGTACGGTGGGTTTACACCAAATGGTTTTGTGAGTATTGTGTTTGGAGTTGTTTGTATTTTTATCCTTTGTCTATTGATTTTGATATTTACTTTCTCTTCCCTAGCTCAAATACACGAATATACAGTATCCAGGGTACTCAGATGAGATACAGTGATAGTGGGGGTAAAACCACAGGAAGGGAATACGAGAGAAAATAAAAAGGGTACGGATTCATATCGCATGTTGAAAATAATTACAATAATGATATACCACTTGTTTCCATAACATGGAGCTCATTTCACTTAGCATCATCTTAAGTGTCCATAAGGGCATAGCTATTGGGCTATTATGACTTCGGCTTTGACTAGCCTAAACATGTACTAATTATTCCAAAAAAAATTTACTATGTGAAGAGAGCCAGACCTAAAGAAACATAGACTGTATTGTTTTCCTCATAGGAAAAACATTTTTTTTTCTTATTTATTGTCAAAGTGATGTACAGAGAGGTTACAGTTGCATATGTTAGGCATTGGATACATTTCTTATACTGTTTGTTACCTCCTCCCTCACTTACCCTCCCCTCCCCCTGCCCCTCTCCCCCCAGAGTTGTTCACTTGGCTTACACCAAACAGTTTTGAAAGCATTGCCTTTGTAGTCGTTTGTCTTTTTATCTTGTATCTCTCGGTTTTGGTATTCCCTTTCACTTTCCTAATTCTAATACCAGTATATACAGTTTCCAAAGTACTCAAATAAGATAAACTGATAGTGAAGGTACAACCGCAGGAAGGGGATACAAGAGCATCATCAACAGTAGAAGCTACAGTTACACATGGCATGTTGAAAGTAATTACAGCAGTGATATAACAGTTGTTTCCATAAAATGGAGGTTGTTTCACTTAGCCTCATCTTATGTGTTCATAAGAGTATTGCTGTTGGGCTCTTGTGATCCTCTGCTGTGACTAGCCTAAACCTGAGCTAACTATTCCCTATGAGAATAGGGAATCCTATTCATAGCATAGAATCCATGTTTCTTTGGGTCTGGCTCACTTCACTTAGGATAATTTTTTCCAAGTCCTTTCATTTCCTTACAAATGCGGCAATGTCATTCTTTGAGACAGAGGTATGAAATTCCATTGTGTATATGTACCACATTTTCCTGATCCATTCATCTACTGAGCGTTACTGGGTGGGATCCATATTTTAGCTATGCCAAATTGTGCTGTGATGAATATTGTTGTGCTGGTGGCTTTTGTGTGTTCTTCTCTGTGGTCTTTGGGTAGATGCCAAATGTGGGGCTGCTGGATCATAAGGGAGCTCTATTTTTACCTTCTGAGAAATCTCCATACCACTTGCTAGAGTGGCTGAATAAGTTTACATTCCCACCAACGATGAAGTAGGGTTCCCTTTTGTCCACATCCCCTCCAACATTTATTATTGTTAGTTTTCTTGATATAGGTCATTCTTACTGGGGTGAGATGGAATCTCAATGTTGTTTTGATTTGCATTTCTTTTATGGCCAGAGATTTAGAGCACTTTTTCATATGACTCTTGGCCATTCTCATTTCCTCATCAGACAAGTCTCTTTGTAAGTCTTTAGCCCACTTGTTGAGGGGGCTGTTGGTTCTTTGCGGTTTTGTTTTGGAGGAATTTAATTTTTTGTAGTTCTGCATATATTTTAGATATGAGGTCTTTGTTCATTGTATGGCTGATAAAGATCTTTTCCCAATCTGTAGGCTTTCCATTCATCTTGTGAGCTATGTCCTTTGCCCTGCAGAAGCTCAGCAATTTGATGCAATCCCATTTGCTCGTCCTTTTTGTGATTTGTAGCATTTATGGCTCTTTGTTAAGGCAGGTCTGTCCTGTGCCAAGGAGCCCAAGTGTTTCTCCTACTTCTTTTAGTGCTTTCAAGGTATCTGTTATAATTTCAAGATCTTTGATCCATGTGGAATTGATTTTGGTGCAGGATGATATATAAGGATCTAATTTTGCTTTGTTGTGGGTGTTGAACCAGTTTTGCCATCACCATTTGTTAAAGAGGCTATCTTTCTTCCATCGTATTTTTTTAGCTCCTCTATCAAAGATTAAGGGGGCTTAGTTCTGTGTGTTCACTGCTGGATCTTCAATTCTGTTCCATTGGTCTTCAGGCCTGTTCCATTGCCAATTCCAAGCTGTTTTTATAGCTATAGCTTTATAATACAGCTTGAAGTTTGGTATTGTAATTCCTTCGGCATTGTTCTTTCTGCTTAGGATTGTTTTTGCTAGTCGGGGGGTCATTTATTTTTCCATATAAATTTCTGGATTGCTTCCTCAATTTCATTAAAAAATGGTGTTGGGATATTAGTGGGTATTGCATGGAATTTGTAGATAGCTTTTGGCAATATTGCCATTTTGACTATATTAATCTTCCCAATCGAGGAGCATGGGAGGTTTTTCCATTTCCTTAGTTCTTTTTTTTTTTCTTTCAAATTTTTATTATCAAAGTGATGTACAGAAAGGTTACAGTTTCATATTTTAGGCACTGGATGCATTTCTTGTACAGTTTGTTACCTTGTCCCTCATACCCCTCTCCCTCCTCCCCCTTTCCCTTCCCCCCCCCCACGGAGATGTTCAGTTCACTTACACCAAACAGTCTAATCATAGAGGTCTTTCACTTCTTTGGTTAAGGTTATTTCTAGGTATTTTATGTTTTTGAGACTATTGCAAAGGGAGTTGCTTTCCTGACTTCAGCCTCTGTCTTCGTGTTATTAGCATATAGAAAGGCTGTTGATTTTCGAGGGTTTATTTTATATCCTGCAACTTTGCCAAAGTTTTGGATCTGCTCTAGTAGCTAGGGAGTAGAGTCTATGGTGTTCGTTAGGTATAGGATCATGTAATCTGCAAAGAGAGAAAGCTTAACTTCATCTTTTCCTATTTGGATCCCCTTTTTGTTTTCTTCTTGCCTAATTGCTCTGGCTAGGAATGTTAAAGAGGAGGGGAGAGAGCAGACATCTCAATCTTGCTCCTGATTTTCAAAGGAATGGCTTTGGCTTTACACCATTTAGAATTATGCTTGCTGTTGGTTTGTAATAAACTGCCTTTATTATATTCAGGAATGTTCCTTGGAATCCCAATTTCTCCAGGATTTTTATCATAAATGGGTACTGGATTTTATCGAACGCCTTTTCTGCATCCAGAGATATAACCATGTGGTTCTTTACCTTGCTCTGGTTGATGTGGTGGATTACATTAATTGACTTGCGTATATTGAACCAACTTTGCATCCCTGGGATGGATCCAGTTTGAACATGGTGTATGATATTTTTGATGACCTGTTGAAGTCGATTGGACAGAATTTTGTTGAGAATTTTTGCATCTATGTTCATCAGGGAAATCGTTCTATAGTTCTGTTTTGTTGATGAGTCCCTGCCTGGTTTTGGGATGAGGGCTATACTGGCTTCATAGAATAAGTCTGGTAGTGAACGTTCTCTTTCAATTTCACTGAAGATTTTGAAAAATATTGGTGTGACTTCTGTTTTGAAAGCCTTGTAGAATTCTGCTGTGAATCCATCTGGACATGGGCTTTTCTCTGATGGGAAATCACTTATTGCTGTTTCTATTTCAAGGCTGGGTATGAGTCTGTTTAGAAGGTTTAAATCTTCATGGTTGAGTTTGGGGGTATCAATTTTTTCTAGAAAATCATCCATTTCTTCCAGGTTCTCGAATTTGTTGGCACAAAGGTTTGCAAAATAGTCCCTTATTGTGTTCTGAATTTTGGTTGTTTCTGTGGTGATGTTACCTGTTTTATCTCGGATCTTGTTTATGTGGGTGTGCTGCCATCGTTTTTTGGTCAGGTTTGCTAGGAATTTGACTATCTTGTTAATATTCTCAAAGAACCAAGTCTTTGTTTTGTTGATTGTTGCGATGGTTTTTTTTTCTCCCTCTCAAGTATATTTAATTCTGATTCAATTTTAATTATTTGCTTCCATCTATTGACTTGGGGGTATGGCTTCTTGTTCTCTTTTGAGAAGATTAAGGTGATTCCGTAAGTTGTTGAGTTGCTGTTTATCCAGATTGTTGGTGTAGGCACTCAGATATAAATTTTCGTCTGAGTACTGCCTTTGCTGTGTCCCAAAGGAGGTAGTACTTTGTGCACTCACCTTGGTTGAATGCCATAAATATTGAATTAATGGTCTAATTTCTTCAATGACCCACTGATGGTTCAGCAGTGTGTTGCTTAGTCTCCATGGATTGTATCATTTTGTGTGGTGGCTGTTTGAGTTGAGCTTTAATTTTAATCTATTGTGGTCTGAGGGAAGGCAGGGAATGATTTTGATACTTCTGAATTTGTACAGATTTTCTTTGTGCCCTAAGATGTGATATATTTTGGAGAATGTTTCATGGGCTGCTGAAAAGAATGTGTATTCTGGTATTGCTTGATGGAATATTCTGTAGATGTTGGTTAAGTCTAGTTGGTCTATGCAGTTGATTAGTTCTGTGGATTCTTTGGTCAGTTTTTGGCCTGTTGGTCTGTCCAGAGGTGACAGTGGAGTGTTAAAGTCTCCAACAATCAATGTGTTTGGGACTATGAGTGATTTTAGAGTCAGTAGTGTTGGTTTGATGAAGTTGGGTTCTCCTGTATTTGGTGTGTGGATATTTAAGATGGTTATATCCTCCTGTAGGAGACATCGCTTTATTAGTATGTAGTAACCTTCTTTGTCTCTTCTTACCATTTTTAATTTGAAGTCGATTTTATCTGATGCTAGAATTCCACTCCAGCCTGCATTTGGGGGCCATTTATTGGTAGATTTTATTCCAGCCTTTCACCTTTAGAAGTTTGCTTTTGCTAGATAGATGTGTCTCTTGGAGGCAGCAGAAAGACGGATCTTGATTTTTGATCCAAGTAATGAGCCTATGTCGTTTGAATGAAGAATTAAGTCCATTAATGTTGAGAGTTAGGTTTGAGAGATGATCATTTGTCCTTTCATTGTAGCTATCTTGTTAAAAGCTGTGTCTTCCCAATTCTTGATCTAATATTCTGGTTTTCTATTTAGGGTTCATTTCTCTGTCTGTATTGGGATCTTGATTATTTTCCCTGTATAGTACATCTTTGAGGATTTTCTGTAAAGCTGGTTTGGTGGAGATACATTGTTTCAGTTTTTCCTTCCTGTGGAAGACTTTTATTTGACCTTCAGCTATGAATGAGAGTTTAGCTGGGTACAGCATTCTTGGTTGATATTTATTATTATTTAGGGTTTGGCATACCTCATTCCAGGATCTCCTTGCTTTTCATGGTCTCTGCTGAGAAGTCTGGGGTAATTCTGCTTGCTTTTCCTTTATTTGTGATTACTTTCTTCTCCGTAACATCTTTAAGGATTCTTTCCTTGGACTCTACTGATCCTGTTATGATCACAATGTGTCAGTGGGATGTCCTATTCTGATCTGGTCGCTTTGGGGTTCTAAATGCTTCTTGTATCTGTATCGGCCTACCTTCCTGGATAGTTGG
Organism: Perognathus longimembris pacificus; assembly: GCF_023159225.1. Classification (NCBI taxonomy): domain Eukaryota; kingdom Metazoa; phylum Chordata; class Mammalia; order Rodentia; family Heteromyidae; genus Perognathus; species Perognathus longimembris. The sequence goes on from NW_025960411.1 coordinate 16,914, forward strand.
GAAGTTCTTGGCTAATATTCTGTTAAATAGGTTGCATATTCCATTAACTTCTTTCTCCTGGTTTTTCTCAATTCCTATTCGCCTCAAATAGTGCTTCCTGCTTGTGTCTTGGAGCTCCTGGAGTGATCTGTTTTATCGATTGGATTGGTTTTGTATTTTTGTGTGACATTTCTCCATAGATTCTAGGGAATCTTCAGCTCCTGAGATTTGATCCTCTGCTTCACCTACGTGAGACTGTAGGCTAGTTACTTGATTTTGAATCTCTTTTCCTTCAGACTGGTCTTTCCTGATGATTTCCATGTCCTTGCTAGAAGTATCTCTTAGGTCCTGCATGGACATCTTTACATTACTAATTTGGTTTTGAGTGCTGTCTCTCAAATCTTTTAGCTGGGTAGTTATCTTTTCATATGACTCTTGAAGTTCATTTATCTTTCTCTTTGTTGAGGCCATGAAATCATCTATTACTTTATGGATGGATTGATGTATGGATGGATTCAAACTTTTCATTTAACATGTTTATCAGTAGACTTTGTAGAGCATTTTGAGGGTTCTCTTCTATGTCTTTGATTGACTGCTCTGCTTCCTGCTTGTTTTGAGTGGGAGATATGACTGCATTGTTTGCCATCTTGTGTTTCTTCTGCCCATTTGGATTGGGAATGCCTATCTAAGAGCACCTGTGAGCACTGTTTAAGACCCAAAGCAGACCTTACCAAGCACTGTTGTGTAAATCTTAGAAGTTCACAATTATACACAGATACTTGGTATAACTGTATATAAAATTACATTTGGTGTTCCTAAAAATACAATTTCAAAATAACAACCAATCCTGTATTCAATAGTTAATAAGTACTGTTAAAATACTATGAGCTGGATTTCTCTATAAACCACTTTGATTCACTTGGATTGAACAGGGATATCCTCTATCCAATAACCAGGGATCAATGGAGTCTGGAGGTCCTGAAGGTAAATCTGGAGGATAAGTGAGAGGTAGTGAGGGGAATAGAGTAAAATGTATGTGGGGGTGGTGGTGATGGTGGCGGTGGTGGTGGTGGTGATTTTGGTTTCATTTCAGTGACGTGGAAATGTGAAGAAGAATAGAATCGGTAGAAAGGACAAGATTAATATGATGAATAATGGAGAGTTAGCAGAAAAGAGTGAAGCTGTTAGTCATAGGAAAGTAATTTAAAAGTAAGAGAATGTGAAAAGAGAAACAAAGAAAAATACTGGAAGACAAATGCACAAAACACAAAACAATTAACAATCCAACCCCCGAAAAAGGAAATAAAAAAGCCTATAAAACAAAAAAAAAATAGAAAACAAAATACCAACGACGTCTCAGAAATGAAAAATAGAAAAAAAAAGTTTAAATAATGTTTTTAAAAAATGGAGTGTTCCTTGTTTGGGTGGGTTTTCTCCAGTCTCTGGTTTCCTTGCAATGGTCTGTAGTCTATTTTGCTGCTTGGCTGGTTTGACTTGCTTTCAGTTTTCAGGGGGTGGATCTGCTCTGACCCTCCTCGCCTGTTAGGGAAATCCTGGGGCCCTGTGGTTCACACAGCTTTCAGGAAGGGCTTGGGGGTCCTCCTTAGATGGAGATTGTTTAGGAGTAAAGGAAGCAGCGGTTGGTTAGGACAATCAGGTTCTGGGTATCCCTATAGTTGGAGGCATTCACTATGGTCTTCCTGGGGTGGAGAATTCTCGGCTTCTATTGCTGTGGTGGATGCAACAGGGGAAGACAAATACTCTTCCCTCCACCTTGTGAATGCTTCTGATGCCATATGGCAGGGTTGGGCTCAAGATCCACCTGTTAGTGTTCCTACGCAGTATGTGTGTGTGATCATGAACACACTGGAGTCGCAAGTATGCACAATCCCCACGTCTTTCTGCAGAGATGTCCAATGATGCATAGTGGGCTGGGTGGACTTTGACAGCGCACACGGAGGTATATCATGTATACTCATGGAGGCAGTGTATCTTGCTGTGGAAGTGAACCCTGGGTTGATGAGAAGGAAGGTCCCGCTAGACAGTTCAAAGATGCAACTTGTCGGGTTTACTGTTTTCTGAGGAGATCACCTCTGTTCCTGCTTCTATTCCACACAACCTGAAGCTATCTATTAGGTATTTAAAAATAAATATGACTCTGTGTTTGTGTGTATTTGTGTATTTGTGTATGAAAGAGAGAGAGAGAGTATTCATATACATATGTGCACTAGTACTTGAGCTCAGGGCATCTTTCTTTATTTTATGTTTATTGTACAGGTGGTGTACAGAGGGGTTACATTTACAAACCTAAGGTAATGACTACATTTCTTGTCAAACTTGCTACCTTGTCCCTCATTTTTCTCCCAGCTTCCCTCTTCCCATATCCCCCCCCCAAGTTTCAAGTTATTTTACAACATATCTTGTAGTTAATACTGTTGCATTGGTTCACGTTTTACCATTTGTCTATACATTGGAAAACAAAAAACCAACAACATCTGTTAAATAAAAAATAAAAATAAATCTTTAAAAAATGGAGTCTTCCTTGTTTGGGTGGGCTTTCTCCAGTCTCTGGTTTCCTTGCAATTGTCTGTAGTCTATATTGGTGCTTGTGTGGTTTGACCTGCTTTCAGTTTGCAGCGGGTGGATCAGCTCTGACCCTCCTCCTCTGTTAGTGAAATCCTGAGGCTCTGTGGTTCGCACAGCTTTCACATAGGACTTGGGTGTCCTCTGTAAATGGGGGAAGTGAACAGTCTTGGGAGCCCTGGCTCCTCCCATCTGCTGTGAGACTGGTGCCTTTATCACCTGGCTTTGGAGAGGCTGTGGACTCAGCAGGGCGGTTGGCTCTGGCCTGGTTTACCTGTCTGAGAGTTGCTTGCCTAGGGGTGGTTCCTCCCTCATGGGCAGGATGGCCTCCTGAGCATAGCTGGCTATGGAATTCAGCTCCATTTTGGGCTGGGAATTAGGCTTCCTCTGAGATGGGGCCATTTATCTGTCTCGGGAACTGTTTGTTCTCCTATCTGGTTGTTCCTTGCTGCCGGTAGCTGCTCGCCACTTTCCGTTTTAATTTAGAAATTCTGGCGGGCAGGGCGGGCACCTCTGGCTGAGTTCACCTGAGTTGTGAACTGTGGCCTGGATGAGCTTCCCACCTGGGCAGGGGTTGCTCTTCTGGGTGGAGCTGGCCCTCATTGGTCTGTCCCTCTTGCTCTTTTCAAAGGTGGCCCCTTTGTCCTCGCTTTCCCCAAGCCGGGTTTATTTCCAGTCTGGTCTGACCCTATGCCAGTGTCAGAGATGGTGCTTTGCTCTGGCAGTGGGGAAAAGGCTACCGATGCTTCTCTGTGGGCACGAGTGAGAATATCTTTTGTGGGGTACTCATGCTTTGTCTGCCATTTCGGCCTGTCCATGCTCAGCCTGAGATCCACGTCTGTCTGCCACCATCTGGAGGATTTCACCTTGGTCACTTCTGGGTGGTTTAGGTCCATGACCTGTGAGACGCTGTGCCAGCGCCGGCACTGGCTTGGCAGAGGGATGAGGCCCAGAACTGAAATCTGTGTTTTCAGGCCAGCAATGTCAATTTTTCCTTATTGGACAGAATCCCTGTACTGTTATAACTTACTTGGGCTGTCTTTCTAGGAGTAAAAGTTTCTGGAGTGGTAAAACTGGGGTGTTGGAGAGAGATTAACTAGGGCTCTGCTGCTCCTCTGCTCAGGGAAAATATTTTTAAATTGCTATGTGCTGGTGGTTCATGCCTAGCTATTTGGAAGACTCAAAAGTGAGGATTGCAATTGGAAGCTAGCCTGGGCAGGAAAGTCACTGAGATACTTGTCTCCAATTGACCACCAAAAGAAAACAAAACAATACAGCAGAAAGTGGAGCTTTGTGAGAGTGCTAGCCTTAAGCACAAAAGAACAGGATCATTGGCCAGACCAGAACTGGCACCAAAATCCCAGAGACCTAGTGAAATGTTCATTGTGACTAAGCCTGCCTTATTATTTAGAGCTAGAAATGGGCTGTTAAGGTCTTGGGAAGAACTAACTGAGTATCAAACTAATTAAAGTCTTCAAAATAACTAAAAGTGTATAAAAAATGTAGTCTATAATCAGTGGTGCCCAATATTAATGGATTTAACCCTATATTATGATGGGTATTTGAGTTCATGATTCCCCGTTGGTTTAGTCTTTGCAGCTTCTATAGTAGCAGCCCCCCATTTTGTTTGAGAAATTAATATTTGACTTTCTTTGTCTTTCTTATGTAATTTGGTAAATTCTCTGCTGAGAATTATGATACCTTGTAGAAAGCTGTTGACACACCAATTAGGTGGTTTTCCTGAAGCTAAATGACCCCTGTCAGTTGTTAGATCAACTGTGAGAATTTATCCCTTCTGCAGGTGAGCTTTTCCTGCCCATTATTTTTAAGGACCATCACCCGCGCTCATAAAGATGGGTTCAGGTACTGCAGCCATGTTTACTAGTAAATACTTTGGGTGTTGGCTAAGCTCTCCTGGGGCTACAAAAATCAGAGACCCACTCAGGTGGGTCTAAAAGAAACAGTGGTGTCAAGACTCTGGCTAATTCCTCCCTTTAGGTGGCTGTCCATGTGTCCTGTTGGATGTGTAACAACATCCTGTGCTTTGACCTAGGAGCCGGTTGCATCCGTAATTCTACAACCAAACATGTTTCCAGATGCTTTCAATGTCCTGCTTGGACAGTTCACAGAGGCTGCTGTGTCGGGTTTACTGTTTGCTGAGATCACCTGGGTTCCTGCTTCTATTCCACATGGCCTCAAGCTATCTATTGGGTATTTAAAAATAAATATGACTCTCTCTCTCTCTCTCTATGTGTGTGTGTGTGTGTGTGTGTGTGTGTGTGTATGTGTGTGTGTATGTGTATGAGAGAGAGAAAGTATCCATCTACATATGAGTATTAATTCTTGAGCTCAGGGCATCTTTCTTTATTTTATGTTGATTGTCAAGTTGATGTACAGTAGGGTTACATTTACATACCTAAGGTAATGAGTACATTTCTTGTCAAACTTGCTATCTCATCCCTCATTTTTCTCCCACCTTTCCTCCTCCTGTATTTCCCCCTCCCTCCAATTTTACAGTTAGTTTACAACATATCTTGTAGTTATTACTGTTGCATTGGTTCACGTTTTACCATTTGTCTCAACATTTTGAAGTTCCCCTTCCCTTCCCTAATTCAGACAAATATATATATATAATATATAATAATATATATGTAATATATATATTATTATATATATTATATATATAATTATTATATATTATATATATATATTATATTATATATGTATATAATATATATATTATTATATATTATATATATATTATTGTATATTATATATATATATAATATATATATATATATTACCGAGGGTATCAAAATCAAAAACAGTGACAAGAGGGGCTAAACCATAGGGAAGATAAGCAAAAGGAAAAAGGAACGATTTCATTTAGCACCTTAAAAATAACAACAATGATAAACGAATTGTTTCCGTATCTTAGAGTTTGTTTCACTTCACATCATCTTATGTGATCATAGGTACTTAACTACTGAGCTATGGTGTTTAACAATGGCTTTCAAGGCCCCCTGGCACCCTGCTAACATGGACACATAGCCTTCCTTCCAGTCTGAGCCCGCCTATTGTGCCACCTGTGCTGACCTCGAACATTCTCAGTGTTGTGTGTGTAATCAGAGGCTAGCTACAGTTTTTTCACATTGCATTCTTGAATTCCTCCAATGAGATTTTGCTTAAATAGTCATACAGTGTAGGGTTTATTGAAATATATACTCTTGAGTCTTTGGACACATTTGTTGGAGAAGTTCATCTTTTTGTTAGGTTAAACATTTGTTTTCATGTAGTATCCATCATTTGATTCTGGACATCATCGCCATCCATTGTCATTAAAAAGTAGAAATACCTCTTTTTATGACAGTTCTTCAGATGTTTGAAATCGCAGATTGTATTTCCCACTACTTTCAGAATAAATGTTTTTATTTTTAGGATTAATGCCCTTGGATTATTAGGCAGTTGGAGTTTGTTTTTCCTTAGAGTGCTTGCTTGCAATACCAGATCTGAATAAAGCTGCAGTTTGGTCAGAGAAGAAAACTTCAGTTCTGTATATCATACTGCATACTAAGGAACCTCCAGTTGCAGTCATATTCTTTCTTTACTTGTACTTCTGTCCACAGACATAGAGGTCCATGCTGATTTAAACTTCTGATTATTTTCATATATGCCACTAATTCCTACCTTCTCTACTTGTCATTGTACAAGTTTTAAAGGGAAGGAGCACACTGAAGCTTTTTCTATCATTTAATTGGAGAAAAGAGTCTCATAGACTCCTCTACTTGGGCTGGCTTCCAAATGTGATCCTCAGATCTCAACCTCCTGAGTAGCTAGGATTATTGGCATGAGCCACTGGTGCCAGACAACTTGTCACATTGTTTTTCCCACCAAATGTCCATCCAATTTGTAGAAAATCAAACTTTGGCTTTGTCAGGATTGATTGCAATCATGATCATTTCCATGATTTCCAACTCTGGGCTTCATAGGACTAGGAAATTTGGTTAAAACTGCCTCGTTCATGCCAAATCTTAGGTCCTTTTGACTCTGTGATGATAGTGTGCTAGAAATGAGACTGGAGGGAAGAACTCAGAGGCCCCTTCATCTTCTGCTTTTGTTGCTCTCAATCTGTTTATAAGGGCCTTTAGAAGTGTCTTCTTAGCCACGATGCTTGCATCAAGCATCTTTCCTGAATAGCCATACTTTTAACTATGGTCCTCCAGAGAATGCTCCCTTTTCATGTTAGCAAATGATACAAGGAAGGTTTTCAAGGTTCAATAAATTACATGTGCATGAAATCAAACAGATGTAAGCACGTTTATTAGTGAAAATTTGTGAATGGTGAGTCACATTTCACAACAGCAGTGTACCATTTAGGAAACCCAATAGGTTTAGAAAATTAAAATGTATTCCTTTGGAGCAGAATATATGTACATGTAAGTTCATCAGAAAAATATTTTCCTCTTAAATAATATGGTTAAGAGCAATTAGTTCTAAAGACTGATGTTTTCTACCATGGAAATAGGGAGGGGACATAATTTACAACTTTGCAGGAATTTAGTTGACATTGTCCAGGGTTAGTAAAGTGAATCTAACGTGAAGCGTGCTTGCCTAGCAAGCATGAAGCCCTGGGTTCAATTCCTCAGCACCACAGAAACAGAGAAGGACAGAAGTGGTGCTGTGGCTCAAGTTTCAGATTGCTAGCCTTGACCAAAATAAGCCAGGGACAGTGCTCAGGCCCTGAGTCCAAAGTCCCAGGACTGACAAAACAAAAACAAACCCAACAACATAAAAAAACACTCCAAATGGGAAACAGAGGCTGGACAAATCCAGCCCCTGCCTCATGAGACTTCCAGGCTTCATTCAAGGACTGCCATCTAACACCAAGGGAGCCTACTGCTAGCCTTCTCCAGGAGGGGCCACATTTCTGCCTTTTATCCCTAATGTCGACGCCCTTTATGAGCAGGAAGCAGCCAGAGAGTCGTCGTCCTTTTTCATACCTATTAAAAGGCTGGAATGTCAGGTCCCTCCTGGAGGGCGCCAAGTAGATGCCCCCACCTTATTAAGTGTCCACCCAGTTACTGGGTAACGAGCAGGCCTGGAGGCAGGTACCTTCCCCTTCCCTGAGGTCACATCCTGGCCCAATCAACCTGGCCCAATCCCCTGCCCTAGATTAGGCAGGGCTGGCTGAGGGTCACCCAGTCTCTCCCTTCTCTCCCTCCTCTTTGGCAATGAATCATCACCACCACAGGCCAGCTGTTCTGTAATAAACTTTTCTCTCCTGCTTTAAAATAAATATCAAAAAAGGGAAACAGAGCTGAGCTCAAGTGGTAGAGCATTGGCCTGAAGGACGTCAAAGCTTAGGACAGTGCTCATGTTGAGTTCAAGCACAGGCTCCCCGTCCCTACCCCAATGCTTCTAATTACGAAGATATGTATATATATTTTTCCTTGATTGAAATTTAGTACCTACATAAATTTGACAGTATACTGTTGAACCTGGGTAACTGCAGTCGAAATCAGGATACGGGGGATGCAAGGCGAGTGAACCAATGCATACTTTATTCCAAGAGGGCCAGGGTTTATATAGGGTTAGAAACCAATATTACAATTACAGGGTAAAAGATCAATACAGCATGACATTTGTCTTAAATACAGAAGTGGAGGAAATTTCCTCCTGTGAGGGCAGGAACTTGATACAAATGCCGTTCTAATTACAGGAGGTAGTGACTACAAAGATTATTGATATCAAAACAAGGAACTGTATACAACCGAGGTAGAACTATAATTATCTCCTAGCTACTATCTCCTTAAGGCTAGATAACATCAATCTTGACTTCTCCAAATACTTGTGAAATAACAGTGAGGAGACTTTCCTGTTTACAGTGAGACTCTAGTGAGGAGACTTTCCTGTTTACAGTGAGAATCTAGTGAGGAGACTTTCCTGTTTACAGAGAGAATCTAACACTAAAGGCAGCAAGTCTCCCTGAGGAGACTTGCAAGTCTCCCTGAGGAGACTTGCTAAGTAGGGGGAAAAAGGAGATTCTCACAACAACTGGTGGCTTCCTTTGGCCCACAAACACCAGAAATTCCTTACTGGGAATGTGTTCCCAAGGGCCTATTAGTGTGCTAATGAGGCATCAGAGTAACCGTGCCGGGGCTAAATTTTTCCACTGGTTGGAGACTTTAATTCTCCAACAATTCCCCCTTTTTTATTAATTTTCCACAGCCGCTTCTCTGGAAAGTTTAAGGGCAGTTAGTAAAACATCAGAGGAATTATTCCTAGCGAAACGCTTCATTATAGCTATGATGGAACAATATCCTAAGAAAAAGACACATAACATAAGTATCAAGGCAATAGAGGCACTTCCAACACTATGGGTAATACTTTGCCACCACCCCCTAGGGTCTAGTCCTTCTAAGGTCTGAGCTAGTCCTTGGGCTATATCATCAATAGTAGAGGCATCTGGCAATTCCTTTTGAAAAGCTTCAAAAACCTCCCTGTACAAGCTTTGTTCACTTAACGTACCATTTAGTAGGGCTCCATCTATAAGCATTTGTATATCATTCCATTCACATTCAGAGGCATTATATTTATAAGGTGTTACACAGACATGACTAGAATTCCAATCGCAAGTCAAAAACAATCGTTGCTGTAAAGCCAGATATTTCTGTCCAAGCCAAAACACTCCTCCTTTAACAGCTTCTAACTCATCTTGAAGGTGGGCATTTACTTCCAGCTGGTGTTGCCACAGATTGTGGGAGTCCTGGTGCCACTGCACCATAAAGTCATGAGTTTGTACAGATTGTCGCAATGCGGCTCCGGATACTGCTGCAGTTGTAGCAATGGCAATCAGTCCAACAAGTCCTGCAATAATCAGTCCAATGGCACGACGACTCCTCCTCAGAAGCCGCTTGAAAAACTGCATTACCAATCCTTGTACAGGTCCTCCAGCCCAGGGACGATGCATGCGAACAGGAACCCAAAGGGAGTTGCGCTGGGTTAAAATCATGATCCTATCTTGACTAAAATTAAAGGTGACATTGTTATTCAAGCAAGTATACAATTTACAATTTATGCAGGTAATGGCATTCTTTGTTATGTTTATGGGGCCGACCATCAGTACTTGTGGAAAATGAACACAAGCAGAGATATTGTAGGTCTTTACAACTGTGAAGTTGTAGGAGGCCGAGGACCTTTTAGATCCTGAGTAAGTTCCATTGGCCAGCAATACGGGAGCCAGAGAAGCTGCTAATTTCCAGAGATGACGTTGTGGAGGAAATAGCCTGTCTCCATGGGCGAGAGCAGGCCGGGGGTCACTAAAGCCTGCTCCAAACCACCCTAAAAACTGTTTAGCAGACATGGCATTGGACATGTTCATAGATAAAGTAGGTTCACAAGATGAGTTATATTCAGTGCAGTTTTTCAACCACACACCAAAAGGTCCCCAATCATACCAAGTATGCTGGGATGTATTCCAAATAGTTGGAAAACTTCCTCGACAACTTTCCCAATGTCTTTCAGTAAAGTTCAGGTTCAGATAAGTAAAATTGTCACATTTAGGCAGGCCAGCAGGGCTAGCATAATTATCTAATTTATAGGTATGAGATCCCACAGACCAGGAAGACAGTCTAATCAGCCGAGTTCTACTGGAGTTATATGAACCTCCATGCTGAATCCAATATTGATATCTAAAAGGGTAACATGGGGAACGGCCTTGACAGATAGCTTTAGAGAACTGAGAATAAGAGAAGTTAAATGATCTTTCCTCTTCCATAGGAAAGACTGGAATGCCAGACCCATAGAGGGAGAGAGTAAATTAGGAATAGATGTAAAAACAGAGACAGGGGCTTTTGTCCATAAATATGGATGTAATAAAGGAGGGTTAGAAATATAGGCCCAATACATTACCTCTGATGTAGCCCCTACAGGTTACCAGTGCACACCTGTCCATTTGAATGGCCTTATCACTTGAATGAGAATGTCTCACCCCCTTGATGGACAGAGGGGTGTTTGTTGCTGGATCCACTGGAGCAGGTGCTAGAAAGATGGGCTGTCTTCTGTAGAAACATAAGCATACCCTCGCCCCTGGGTTAACAACTCCCCGGGGACCCAATCTAGCCCAACCCCCAATCTAATCCAAACCGGCTGCGGTTTGTTTTGCATAGGCGGAGCTAGGAAGTGTCGCTCAGCTCTTGCTAAAACATCTCCTTGAGACAAATTTAAAAAGTTAAGGGCAAATAATGCTTCTGCAATGACAGCAGGGGCTGTTTTATAAATACTTTTCATAGAAGTTGCATATCCCTCTGTACTATCCATACTCCCCCTCTTTAGTTTTGTAATTTGTGTTTTTAATGTATAATGAGCTCTTTCTACTATACCTTGACCTTGAGGATTGTATTCAATTCCTGTAACATGAAAAATGTTATGAAATTCTAAAACTTTTCGTACTTGTTTACTGGAATAAGCTGGTGCATTGTCAGTTTTATTTGAGAAGGAATCCCCATGACTGTGAATGTTTCTAGTAAATGTTGAATGACATGAGTCCCTTTTTCCCCTGGTAGAGGTGTTGCCCAAATAAAAGAAGAATGTGTATCAATGGATACATGCACATATTGTAAGCGGCCAAATTCAGGGATGTGTGTTACATCCATTTGCCAAATTTTATTAGGAGCAGTTCCTGACGTGTCAATTTTTGAGGGCTACATAAATCCGAATCTCCTTGAAGAATGGAAAATAGGTTGAAGGGCAAAGCCAATTGATGTCCCTAGTAACTTTTGAAAATTATTAAGAGTTTTAAACTCTTTAGTACGAATTTTTATTAATTGGGGGGTAATTACTTGTCTTTTAACTAAATATCCCAGATACTTAAATGGTTCTTCTGTTTAAATGAATTTTATCAGGGGCAATTATTAAATTATACTGTTGAAAGTCTAAAGGCAAAATTTGTAACAATTTTGATACAATATTTTTATCAGGTGCAGCAAATAATAAATCATTTTATTGAAAACCTGTAAAACAAACTGGAGTAGTAATTAAACAATCATCTTGATAGCCATCGTTTTCCTATATCCAACTTAAAACAAACATTTTAAATTTCATATCTCAGAATACATTTTTGATCTCAAGTCTTTTACCAAGCCTGGTTGTATTAAAAGAAATCTGGAGCCTAGGTATCACCCATTGCTTCATGCTGCTTGTTTTTCACTTCCAAATTTCTTATCTAGAAAGGCATTCTAAAACCTTTTAAAGTAGAGGCTTTCACAACTTTACCTCAGCCTGTATTTGCATAGAAAAACTGAAGCCCAGGGGGCACATTGCCTCCTGGTTGTCTGCTTTAAAAGAGCCATTTTCCTATATACAGAGAGTTAATGAAAGTTGTGTACTTCTATCCCCCATTAGTTTATATACTTTAAAATATTTACCTGATTATATGTGACTTAAGATAGTTAATCTTACTGTTACATTACAGTATACACTTAAAAAATTTAGTACCTGATTCATTAAATTGATACCCAAAACAATTGTAACAAGAGTACACTTAGCAGTGTGTCCCAGAATTATAACCATGAGATTTCAGAGTTAGCATATTTGCCTTTTTGATACATCCAAATTGCAAACCTGTACAGAAATCGAGTTATATCAGGTAAATAAACTTTTAACTCTCCTTTAAGATATTCCAATTTTAATCCATCCTAAGGGGCAGTTTTAGAAGTATCAGTCAAATCATACATTTTTACCCTGAGGTTTCCAATGTTTATACCTGAAAACAAAAGAAATAAAAGAAAGGCCTCCATTGGCCTGTCCTATAGAATGGGCCTATCTCCATCCTACTCCTTAGAGCTTGATGAACTGCCTTGGGGCCAGCTTGCCCTCTCCCACTATGAATGGACGCCACCCTACGGCTGTCCCATCACGTGGATTGGCTAAACTGCACTTTTGTCAGTTTACCCCTCACTACTGAGGATAGGTTCAAGGGCCCATGCTAAGTTCTTATTTATTTATTTATTTATTTATTTATTTTTAACCATGAATTAAAGAATTTTTAACTATAGTTCCTTTTAAAATAAATAATCCTTTAAAGCTTTTGGTAATGCCCAAATTCAATGATCTTTTGAAGTTTAAAGTTAAACTAACCTATTTTTACATCATACATTTTTAATCTTGAACACATTCACACCCACATACATTTGTGTGTGAGCACACACACATACATACATTCACATATGTAGGTATTAATGTACACAGAACTTAAAAGCAGTCCAAACAACTATCAGCCGTACATTTTTTAGTGGCAAAAGGTATATTTTCCAATCTTACTCTTGTAATGACCAAAACTTAAAACAAAACCTTTAATGAATGATTTTAGCATTGTTTAGTCTTATTCGCTAGGAACTATTAGTTTTAGCAAAGTATCTTAGCATACTAAACACTGAAGATAACTGGGTTGGGGTCCCCTGGAGTATTACTGAGTCCACCTAGCACTTGACTCTTAGTGTTTACTCTCAGGCTAAGATTAGCCTAGCCAGCTGTTTGAACTCAGCTCTTAGCAGCCTGCACTTTTTCTGCCTTCTTGCAGAAGGAGACACAGTACCTAGTAAATGTTTTGCCCATAGACATGTAAATGGACAACAGAAATAAGGGAAACAAAAGTTTATGTTTAAAACTGGTGCCAATCTCAAAGACAAAACTAGTCAAGACAAAACAGAACATAGAAACAGAGGCTTTTACGCCTTGGATGGCATGTCCAGCGTCCACAAGCTGCCAGCCAGAGTGATGGAAAGTTCATAGGGCCCTGAAAATTCTCAGGGGGATCCTCCCCAGTGGAGATTTCCATCCCCTGGCAATCAACCTGCCGAGGCCGCCCACCAGAGGACTTTTTTCCCAATTTAGCACTCCACACGAAACACAACTAATCAAACAAGGACAAAGACACATGAAACATGTAGCGCAGGCGCAAATTAAAAGTGCAATTGCAGTAAAAATTCTCTTGGGAAGTAAAAGAAAAATCACTAGTCCTTCCCCAATTCCAGGCTGATGGACTAAAACAGGGAATGTGTTCCCAAGGGCCTATTAGTGTGCTAATGAGGCATCAGAGTAACCGTGCCGGGGCTAAATTTTTCCACTGGTTGGAGACTTTAATTCTCCAACACCCAAGCAATTAAAGGGCTCAATTCAATAAAAATTAATAGCTTGAGGCACTCAACCTTTTTTCTTGGAGGCTGCCAAAACTTTCTTATTTTAATATTCCATTTCAACATCTAGGAAATGTGAATGCTAGAGAGGATCCAATCACTGAACATTTCTAAAGTCACATAGGTGTATGCGCTAGGACTCATAGATTATAGGGCTTTAAAATTATATGGATCAAGAACTATTACTGTGCTGTAGAAGTGTGGCCTGACCTTGTATGTTGATTCAGCTTAAGCTCATTGAAATAATAGCACATATTTCAATGGTCAAAGATGAGAAATACATTCACATGCAAGTCATACAGTAACTATAATAATACAATAATAACTGGGCCAGAAAATTCATGTGCTGGACTGTGAAATCAGAAGCTGATATGTAGAAATGCTGTCTGAATTGGGTTTTCTGAAAGGACCCTAAGGTGTTTACTACTGAGTGAAATTTTCTTTTGTCCTTTTTTTTTTTTTTTGTCAGTCATAGGATTTGAACTCGGGGCTGGGATTCTCTCTGAGCTGTTTTGTTCAAGTCCAGTACTCTATCACTTTGAGCCACAGTGCCACTTGTGCTTTTGTGGTGGTTAATTGGACATAAGAGTCTCACAGACTTTCCTGCTCAGACTAGCTGTTGATCTGTGATCATCAGACCTCAAGCTCGTGAATAGCTAAATGTACTGGTGTGAACAACTAATGCCTGGCTGAAATTTTCTTGTGACCTATGTGTTAATAATTTCCAAGCCTTTTTATTTGTCATTGGAGACATATGAAACCTAAGTTCTCCTGGGATAGTGTTCTAATATTTACCTGTAGGCCAAATATATATTGGCTGCTAACTCTTTCAGAAGAGTCAATTAAAAAATTTCAAAACTGAATAAGTTGGTTAAGATTGCTCCTTTCCCAGTTCTGTTTTGCCCCTTTTTAGCCTTCTGTCTTTCAATCAGGCTGATTATCTTGCAACGACTGTTGCAACTTTAGACTCAAAAGAAAAGCTCTAAATTACTATGAATGGGTGATGATCAAGGATATTATACTTGAGTTCCTGTCTAATTGAATGTAATGGCACTTGAGAATAAAGATGTTCTCATCCTTTTGACATCGCCAGGCATCCTTTTCGGAAGGGTGAATGGAAAGGTGCGAAAATGAAGGCCATGGGTATTGTTGGGCTCAAAGTGTCATTCCAGGAGCATGGCAGGTGTTAGTTCTATTGTGCAAGGCAAGGTTTGAATCATCCACATGGCATTTTTGTTGAGTTTTAGAGGAAATATTGGCAAAGAAGAACCATTCTAGAGGGTGGCAAGCCACGAAAACAGAAAATCTGCCTGATAAAGAAGAATTTTGGGTGAGACACCATATTGAGGAAATGTTGACAATGTTTGCTAATATATGGTAGTTCATTTCTCTTACCAAACAGAACTCTGGTCCAAGAGTGGAAGTGAGTAGGGAATAAATCTCTATTGAAAATAAGAAGTCCTCCACCACACACATAGTTGTGTCACATAATTTCCTTTTATTTGCTGGCGTCATCATCCTTGATAGAATTCAGCAGTTAGTAGTAGAGATCAGTTCTTGCCTAGACCACACTTAACTAACTTCCATCTTGAAACAACTTCTAAAGTCCAGAATGTTCCCTTCCTTAGCTTATTCTAGTCTTTTGAGATCTCGCTGACTTTTTAAAATGGGATGTTTCTTGCTCAGCATGTTCAATAAAACCCGCTTGTGTAAGAAATGCACCCATCCCTCCAAAAAGACTCACACGATAAGTACAATCTTAAGTACCAATTATGTGTCAAGCCTGTGCTAGGCACACGCAAAGTATTTTGTTGACAGTTGATCATCTGTGAGAACTTATAATGACATTGCGATGTCAGCAGGTGTGTGGAGAAGCAGGGTATATGGAGGAAAGAAGAGATGGATCTGTATTTTTCCCAGTGTGTTGAAGGAAATGTTGAAGGAAGGGAAAGGAAACAGTCCCATGACTACTTGCTCAAGGCGCTGTACAAAGTCTTTTGGCATTTTGTTAGTAGATTGATGGGTGGCCAACATCTACGCCCATTGTTACTGTACATCCCTTATGCATGACTGGCCTTTTAAATAAACTTTCTGGAGATCAGCTTGACATTGCAGGCTATGTGAAATTTTGCCTGGGATTGAATAAAAATGGGTATTTCTTGGAATTTTTTAATAGAATACAGGAGACAGAATCATCATGAGTTTTTTGAAAAATAACTTTTGCCATAAAGACCACTTGTTTGCGAGCAGAGGCAGATCTGGTCTCTGGTCAGCTTCTATTCCCTCAGGCTCCTCTGCGGATTCTGTTGTTGGCCTCATTCACGGTCTCTCTCTTGGGTGGTCAGATGTTACAAAGGGCATCACACATCTCTGTCTTGCTTTGGGCCTGGACACACTGATCTTTTTGTTACAATAGGGTTGGTCACCTCGAACTCAACCCTGTGAAAGGTCTGAGGAAATGTGGTTGGGGATGACAGCCATGTGACAGATTGCTGTCAGTTCAAGGCCGGTTCCTTGTCAGGGTTGAAAGGAATGACAGGATTATGGTCCCTGGGAAGAGCTCACAGGGGCCTTTCTCAGGGCCAAGGGCACATGGCTTATTCCATGGGGATCATTACACAATACTCAATCATTACACAATATGCAGCACTCGATTCCTAAGGCCTTGATGGTGCGGGGAGGTTGATTTTTACTTCCTCTCCTGTTTTTTGGCTATGTTTATAATTCCTAACATAGTCACTTGGAAAGAGTTGGTAGATAACTTCTCCGGGCCCCTCCCGTGATTCCATCCCTTCTCCTTCTGTGTGAAAACTCATTTTGTAATTTAAACACAAAGAGCAGTTCAATCACCTGTCACTCATGGTCTCAATTACTTGTGGTAATATTTATTTAGCTGCTCTACTGTGGTGGCACTTACTAAAAAATTCATAGAGAATATTAATCAGCTATAATATTATGATAGTATTACCATATTACTGTACAACATTATAAAACAGATTCACAGCAGAGTGTGCTTAGAAAATTTCTAAGTACTGTATGCAAGCATTTAGGTTCTTGACCTAATTAAATATTCATTACGCTAACTTAATTCATTTAGTAATTATTTTCAGATTATATATATAATATGATTTCCCAGTAGTATTTCCAGGGGCTTATATACATATACTTAATGTAATGTTGTGGGGGTTTTTTTTGCCAGTTCTGAGGCTTGAAATCAAAGCCTTAGCACTGTCCCTGAGATGCTTTTGTTCAAGGCTAGCACTCTACTATTTGAGCCACAGCACTACTTCCAGCTTTTTCTGTTTATGTGGTGGGGAGGAATGGAACCCAGGGTTTCATGCATGCTAGGCAAGCACTCTGCTGCTAAGCCACATTGCCATTCTAACATCTTGGGTCTATTTATGAATTGTTCATTGTGCCAGTCCTGAGGCTTGAACTCAGGGCTTGGGTGCTGTCCTTGTACTTTTGTGCTCAAGACTAGTAGTCTACCATTTGATCCATAGGTCCACTTCCAGTTTTTTTGGTAGTTATTTGGAGATGAGTCTCACAAACTTTCCTGCCTGGCTGGCTTTGAGCTGTGATTCTCAGCTCATAGACTCCTGAGAAGTTAGGATTACAGGTGTGAGCCACTGGCACTTAGCAGCTATTTTTTTTTGTTTCAAAATCTGATTGGAAAGATAATTTACAATATTTTAAGTGATGGACTGTTTTTCCTAAGTCAAGTATTTTGACATATTTTCTAGGTAAACAGTCATGTTGATGTAAAATATTACATGGAAATATGTTTATGTGTTTATTATGTGGAAGACAGCAATTTGCTTTCTATAATTGTTCATTCACTTGTGAAAAGCCTTTTCCTTCTGTAAATCAGTCTAAAGCTACAAAAATAAGTCCTGAACTATTAGAATCTTATTAAACCATGTATTGGGCACTCTCTCTTCTCTCTCCTCTCCTCTCCTCTCTTCTCCTCTCCTCTCCTCCCCTTCCCTCCCCTCCCTTCCTGTCCCCTCTCCTCTCCTCTCCTCTCTTCTCCTCCCCTCACCTCCTCTCTTCTCCCCTTCCCGCCCCTCCCCTTCCGTCCCCTCTCCTCCTCTCTCCTCTCTTCTCACACCACCTCTAGTAACAAGGTTTGAATTCAAGGCTTCATCCTGCCATGTATGCCCGCTCAGCTGCTACTTTGCCACTTACACATCTAGCCCAGCATTTCACGGGTTAATTGGAGATGGAGTCTTTTGGACTTTACTGCTTGGGCTGGCTTTGAACCCTGATCCTCTGGATCTCAGCTTGCTGAGTAACCAGGTTTACAGGCATGAGCCCCAGGTGCCTGGCTAAATCATGTGTTTTAATTTTAACCTGTTTTGTTATGTTCAATGTACACAGCTTAGAAATATGTGATGACAGTAATTTGTATGCAGCAAACTACATTATTCCTACAGAATTAGAGGGCACATTTTGGTCATGAGGATTTTTTAAAAAAATAGATGAGTAGAACCCTTGAAATGACAATTAAAAAAATAAGATGGCCCAATATGTATATGAGGAAGTATGATGTAAAACACAATTTAATGAGTTGTATGGTCCTAGATGCTATGAATTCTGAGGATCCAACAATGAGGTGTGAGCTTTCATACAGCTCAGCTTTCTAAAAATTGCTGTTAATTGATCTTACATTAATTATCTCATTTCATTGCTAGAACAACCTGAATATTAGATTGGGTAAGTGTTGAAATCATAATTTGCATATAAGAAAACATAGCCTAATGTATGAAACTGTAACCCATCTGTACATCACTTTGACAATAAATAAGTAATTATTACAAAAAAACGAAAAGGAAAACACATAGAGAGGCTGCTGGCTACTCCAAGTGGAGGTGATGGTGTCTTTCTAATTATAACGCACATGGTAGCTGTGAGGATTATTCTAAAAATAGTTTGCTGATCAAAGATGGCCTTTAGAACTTTTGATAACATTGAAAACTACTAGGTCAATCATGACTGCTCTCAACCAACTAATTATGCCCATTTAGAAGTAACAATTATTTGAGAGGATATCATCTTGACAGCATTTTCTATTTTCTGAAAAAAAAAGAAATGTAAGGTTAGACTCCTTTTCTCTATACTGATGATGATGTAGGAGCTCAATGTAGTTCAGTGCCAATGTGATCTTTTTAAATACGACCTATGAAGTTCTGCCTGATGCTTTGCTCATTTGAGCTAAATTTAAAAATTCAAATGCGAGGGGCTTTTAAAAAATAAGTAAGGAATATATTTCTAACAAATGTTTAATCTCTTATTGGAAAACTAGCACTTTGTTGATTCTTTGTTTTTGTTATTGTTTGTGTTGCATGAACGCAGGTGCTGTCCCTGAGTTCATTCACTCTCTTCCTCTCTCTCTCACTTACTCTCTTTCTTTTATCCTTCCTTCCTTCCTTCCTTCCTTCCTTCCTTCCTTCCTTCCTTCCTTCCTTCCTTCCTTCCTTCCTTCCTTCCTTCCTTCCTTCGTTCCTTTGCCAGTCCTGGACTCAGGTCCTGAGCAAAGTTGCCCGCAGTTTGTTTTTTTTTTTGCTCAAGGCTACCACACTACCACTTGAGCCATTGCTCCACTTTTTGCTTTTTTCTATGTATGTGGTGCTGAGGAACCGAACCCATGGTTTCATGTATACAAGGCAAGCACTCTACCACTAGGCCATATTCCCAGCCCTTCTTCCTTTCTTTTCAAGGCTAGTCCTCTGTCACTGTGAACCACACTGCCACATCCAAGTGTTTGTTTTCCTTTTTGTTTTGTAGTTAACTGGAGATGAGACTCTTTAAGAGACATTCTTGTCCTCATTGGCATTAAACCATGATCCTCAAAGCTCTGCCTCTTGAGTAGCTAGGATGACAGACAGGCATGAGCCACCAGCACCCTGCACATTGGGACACTTCTAAAATGTAGATTTTATGCTTAAATACCTCTTCTCCACTGCCTTATGGAAGGAGCCCAAGTTGACCCCAGCCTTTTTAAAATTTTCCTAATACTTATAGCATTCAGCAATAGGAATTCCTGGTTTCTAGAAACTTGTTTTCTTCCTGCTTTTCTGTCTCTGTCTCTTCTTCCTGGAATCTTCCCCATTCATGTCTGCCTGTCAAATGGCTACCCAGCCTTAATGACCTACACAGACGTCAAGTTGAAATGATAAGCATTCTCTTAAATCCTCCAGGTAGATCAGAAGCTGTGCTAGTACTGGTTATATTGCTCTTCCTAATAATGCCACATAATTCACATGCAGTTTGTTACTGAGCTGGTCTGTCTCCCTTGTGTCTTCCTCTATAGCACATTTGTATCAGAGTTCTATGGAGAGTTGGGAAACAGATTTCAATGAACTCGTGTTCCAATAGGAGGTGATTTGGTTCATTCTAGCTGATACCTCTATTGTCTGTATCTATTAGATAATGGGGTTGGGTTCAAGGACTTCCAAATGTCATTCTTGCCTTCAAATTTGGCCTTGTAAAACAATTTATTTTAATAATAGGACACGGAAGTTTACATTCTGTTATATTTTGTTAAATGGAGATACTGTAATTCTTTTTTTTTAAATCTTGAAGTCTTTGTACAAAGGAGTTGTATTCACCATATCAGTTGAGTACAATGCATCCCCTTCCTTCATTCTCCCCATCTCTCCTAGCCTCATGACTTGCCTCAGCTTTCTTATCCTTAAAAGATATGTACAAAGTACACCACGTGTGGGTAGAGAATGTTACAGGTTGAACAATACTGAAACATATTGCATCTGAGAATGAAGATGGCAAAACAAAACTCAGTGAAAGCTATTGAATAATAGGGTTGAGAGGGCAGAGAATGTGAGAGTAAAAGAAGGATTAATTTAACATACTGTATCATCATTTATAAAATCTCTTTTAAAAGGTGCTAAATTGAAGAGCTCTTTTTCTGCAAGTAGTGTTTGCAGTAAAAACGTTGTTCGAATTTTGAGATGATTTTCCCCTTTTTATTAATATTAAATTTAGTACAAATATTGTAAAAGTTAAATAATTTTCCCCCAGACACTCAATGTTCGATCTTATAATGTGAAATAGAAAGGAAATCAGCATGCAGAGTAACTATGTTGTGAAGGTTTGAAAATAATTATATATATATATATAAATGTACTCCTTGAAAGACACTGGTCAAATTTCTCTTCTGCAAAGTTCACAGTATATGATGTGACAGTACTATTTAATATAATTAACTACAGAGGTTTAGTAAATGTTGCCCTCCAAAGAAAAAATCCAAGATGGTAGGTGGGATTTTCACATTACGGTGAGTACAGTGTTGAAGTAGACATAGTTGGTCTCCTGGGTGTGCTTTATCACTAAATGCAAGAGCTCCACTCACCTAATTTATTTTAGCAAGGGAAAGACTATGCTCTTGAATAGACACTTAGGTCAGAGAAAATACGTTCAAAAGAGTTAGTTTCAGCTAGGTAAAGTAGGATTTGGTACACTCGGCATTTTCTCTTCCAATTTTTTCTAGCAGCCAGCATTATTTTAATGACCTTCATTAAATTTTTACAAATCAGCACTGCTTATCCATGTTCTTAAAGATTTTTGCACTTAAATGTTTTGGAGTAAATACCGGTAACATAAATAGTGCCATATTCATAATGTGTCTAAAATAGTATGCTGGTTATTTCCCCCCACTTAGGTAGCATTGGTGTAGCCAGTAGAAAGGACTCAGTTGGAGGATCAGAATTGTTGGAAAGTCTGGCTCCACTGTTAATGAGTAGTTTAGGATTGGAAGGTCTTTAAGTGCTTCCAGCCTAAGTTACCTACTCCATCAAAAATAGAAAGAGAAGCGCCTCTTGATGATTAACAATACTGCATGGAGCTCTCTAGAACTAATACAGCATCTAAGGAATTAAGTCTATAATCACTGCCATAGAATGACGCTAGTTAAGAGGTATGTTATTATGGTCCTCAGAGTCAAAGTTTTAATGAAAGAATTGTATGCTACAGGTTTTCCAGTGCCCAGCCCATGTTAGTCTTAATAAATACTAAAGAACTGAGTTAGTAAAATGGTGTGCAAAGAATGTTTACTTGAGCGTCTCATTGGTGCCATATGGTATAAATATGAGTAGGATAACTGCAAAGAAGCTTCAGAGTGGAGAAGTATCCAAATATCCTCAAATTCTCGAGCTGTCCAGAAAAAGAACTTGGCTCCATTCTCCAGAAAGTTCCAACAGAGGAACTTGCCTCCCAAGGCTTCGGCTGAGGATAGACATGGTTTCAGGGGAAGGTGGTCACTTCCAGGAAGGTCCCACTCTGGTGGAAAATGGTCTCCTTGTAAGGGCAGGAGTCCTGTGGGGCCTCATTCGTTGTGGAACCTTACTAAACCTGGCTGGCCTCGCCTGAGCAGGGAAAACACGCCATGTTTAGAATTTACTCAACTTTGCTCATTCATACTAGGGTATCATGATGGACCCTGAGTCTTTTTCTGTTTCATTAATTATTGAATTAGGTTTGCGTGTATCTTTACATGTTTCATTTTAGAGTATGTTGTGCCTGTTGGGTGCTTGAATTCAGGGCCTGGGAGTGGTCTGAATTTTTACTTTTTTAAAATCAAGATTAGTGCTCTACCACATGAGCCACAGCTCTACTCAGAGGCTTTTTTTTTTTTTTTGACTGGTTACTTGGTGATAACAGGCTCACAGTCTTACTGGTAGGGCTGGCTTCAAACAGCAACCCTCAGCTCTCAGCCTCCTCAGTAGCTGGAGTGTAAGCATGAGCCAATGGTGCCTAGCATATTTTGTTAGTTTTTGAGAAATAGCTCATACAGGTTAATTGAAAAGCAGTAAAAAATTATTTTTTCTTATTCTTTAATGAAACAGCTTACTTAACAAGAAGAAATTCCAGAACAGGTATCTTGTGTGTTATGGAGAGGTGGTCTATGTCCATGCATAACAGTGGCTTGTTTTGCTCGCTTTGCATTCTTGGATACTAGACATTGCTTTCCACCTCAACAGCCATACTTTACGGTATGAAATATATATATATATATTTATATATATTTATATATATATATATGTATGTATTACTACATACGTAGGAATCATGAGGATGTGGGCATACATTCTTTTTCTAGCAGAGTTATTTTGTATAATGAAGTATTTTCTCTGCAGAGAAATCAAAGGAAAATGGTAAATGCTAAAATTATTGCGGATGTTCTTTAGTCACCCAAATCTCTTGATGCTGATGCTATTTCCTCTGCATTGTTGCGTGTTCTCCTTGTATTATGTTACAGATAGAAAAGCTTTTTTTTCTGGAAAAAAAATGCTCCGAAGTGAATTTTCAATCAGTGTGACAACTTAATTGCAGTCCAAATTTTATGGTGAAATAATTTCAACATTTGAAAGTTTTAGATTTT
>NW_025960412.1:0-59696 GCF_023159225.1 Perognathus longimembris pacificus
AGTCACTGAGAAGGTATATAGCTATTCATCTCGGTGGTGCGTAAAATACATAAATTATCCTTTATCGCTCTTCCAGCACACCAATGCAGATCTTGTCAAGGACAGCGGCGTTTACTCAATATAGCAGATCCTATGGAGGACAGTGGCGTTCACGCGCTATGGCCTGACCGGCCTACAGTACGGAGCAGCAGCTGTTCTCATTCACTCAGGAGATAGTCCCTGATATAGGGCGACTTACAACGCAGGTGCCTACGGGACACGTGAGCCTTTATCTCTCTTCCAGCAACACAGAGCACATCCTACCTCTGAGAACAGCTGGGTCACTCGCTGAGTCCCAACCAGCGTACATGAACAAGCTGCAGCTGTACGAATTCACCGTGGAGATATTGCTTTGTATTTCCTACCCACCCCGCTGGTGCGTAGAGGACACAAATGAGCCTATATCTCTCTTCCCGACCACAAATCAGATGCAATCGCGGACCACGGGGTTCACTCGCTATGGCCCGCACGGCCTAACCGACCTAGCTGCATCTGTTCTCATTCTCTGAGGAGATTTCCCAGATGTCCAGCTACTTAGCCCTGTGGTGCTTACAGTACACAAATGCGCCTTTATCTCCCTTCCAGCACCACAAAGGCGAACCTGTGGAGGAAAGCGTCGTTCACTCAATAGGCCACGACCGGCATACTAGACGTAACAAGTTGTAGCTGTTCTCATTCTCCCAGGACATATTCCCTGATAGACCGCAACTTACGCGAACAGGACATTAATGAGCCTTTATCTCTCTTCCAGCACCACAAAGCAGATCCAATCGAGGACAGCGGAGTTCCCTGGCTATGGCCCGAACGGCCTACTTCAACCAGTAGCAGCTGCTCGGATTCAGGACGGATACATTCTGTGATGTACAGGTACTTACCCCGGTGGTGCGTACAGATACAAATGAGCATTTTCTGTCTTCCACCACCACAAAGAATGTCTTCTCTAGAACAACAGTGTTCAACCGCTGTGGCCTGAAAGATGGCCTGAAGATTCAGCTGTTCTCCTTAGCCGAGGAGATATTTCCTGATGTACCACAACTCACCCCGGTGGTGAGTACAGGGCATAAATGAGCCCTTCTCTATTCCAGCATCACAAAGCAGTTCCAATCGAAGACAGCGGAGTTTTCGCGCTTTGGCCCGAAGGCCTACCCAAACAAGCTGCAGCTGTTCTCATTCACCGAGGAGATATTCCCTGATATACAGATACTTCCCTGCGTTGTTCGTACAGTATATCAATGAGCCTTTATCTCTCTTCCAGCACCATAAAGCAGATCCTATGGAGAATAGCCGAGTTCACTCGCTATGTCCCGACCAGGCTACCTTAACAAGTTGCAGCTGTTCTCATTCACCGTGGAGCTATTTCCGGCTGGTGCCTAGAGGACACAGGTGAACCTTTATCTCTCTTCCAGCAACACTAAGCACATCCTACCTCTGAAAACAGCGGGGGTCACTCGCTAAGACCCGACCTTCGTACATGAACAAGCTGCAGCTGTACTAATTCACCGTGGAGATAGTTCCTAATATTTGCTACTTACCCCGCTGGTGCGAAGAGGACACAAATGAGCCTTTATCTCTCTTCCAGCACCCCAACGCCGATTGACTCTAGGACAGCGGAGTTTATTCCCTATGGCCCCACGATCCTACCCTATCAAGCTGCAGCTGTAATCATTCAGCTCGGAGATATTTCCTGATATACAGCTACTTACCTCCATTGTGCGTGTAGCCTTTATTTCTCTTCCAGCACCTTAAAGCAGATCCCTTCGAGAAGAGCGGAGTTCACTCGCAATGTTCCCACCAGGCTACCTTAACAAGCTGCAGCTGTTCTAATTCATCGTGGAGCTATTTCCTGGTGCGAAGAGGACTCAAAGGAGCCTTTATCTCTCTTCCAGCACCCCTAAGCCGATTGAAACTAGGACAGCGGAGTTTATTCGCTATGGCCCCTCGAGCCTACCTATCAAGCTGCAGCTGTAATCATTAAGCTCGGAGGTATTTTCTGATATACAGCTACTTACCCGGTGGTGTAGAGATTATAAATGAGCCTTGATCACTCTTCCAGCACCACATAGCGATCCAATCGAGGACAGAGGAGTTCACTGTCTATGGCCCGCCCGATCAGCCTACTCTAACAAGCTGCAGCTGTTCTCATTAACCGAGGAGATGTTACGTGATGTACAGCTAGTTGCCCCTGTGGTGCATACAGGATGTAAATGAGCCTTTATCTCAATTCCAGCACCACCACGCAGATTCGATCTAGGACAGCGGAGTTTACTCTCTATGGCCCGTCAGGCCTCCAATAACAAGCTGCAGCTCTTCTCATTCACTGAGAAGATATATAGCTATTCATCTCGGTGGTGCGTAAAATACATAAATTATCCTTTATCGCTCTTCCAGCACACCAATGCAGATCTTGTCAAGGACAGCGGCGTTTACTCAATATAGCAGATCCTATGGAGGACAGTGGCGTTCACTCACTATGGCCTGACCGGCCTACAGTACGGAGCAGCAGCTGTTCTCATTCACTCAGGAGATAGTCCCTGATATAGGGCGACTTACCCCGCAGGGGCCTACGGGACACGTGAGCCTTTATCTCTCTTCCAGCAACACAGAGCACATCCTACCTCTGAGAACAGCGGGGGTCACTCGCTGAGTCCCAACCAGCGTACATGAACAAGCTGCAGCTGTACGAATTCACCGTGGAGATATTGCTTTGTATTTCCTACCCAACCCGCTGGTGCGTAGAGGACACAAATGAGCCTATATCTCTCTTCCCGACCACAAATCAGATGCAATCGCGGACCACGGGGTTCACTCGCTATGGCCCGCACTGCCTAACCGACCTAGCTGCATCTGTTCTCATTCTCTGAGGAGATTTCCCAGATGTCCAGCTACTTAGCCCTGTGGTGCTTACAGTACACAAATGCGCCTTTATCTCTCTTCCAGCACCACAAAGGCGAACCTGTGGAGGAAAGCGTCGTTCACTCAATAGGCCACGACCGGCATACTAGACGTAACAAGTTGTAGCTGTTCTCATTCTCCCAGGACATATTCCCTGATAGACCGCAACTTACGCGTTGTTGCGAACAGGACATTAATGAGCCTTTATCTCTCTTCCAGCACCACAAAGCAGATCCACTCGAGGACAGCGGAATTCCCTGGCTATGGGCCGAACGGCCTACTTCAACCAGCAGCAGCTGCTCGGATTCACGACGGATACATTCTGTGATGTACAGGTACTTACCCCGGTGGTGCGTACAGATACAAATGAGCATTTTCTGTCTTCCACCACCACAAAGCATGTCTTCTCTAGAACAACAGTGTTCAACCGCTGTGGCCTGAAAGATGGCCTGAAGATTCAGCTGTTCTCCTTAGCCGAGGAGATATTTCCTGATGTACCACAACTCACCCCGGTGGTGAGTACAGGGCATAAATGAGCCCTTCTCTATTCCAGCATCACAAAGCAGTTCCAATCGAAGACAGCGGAGTTTTCGCGCTTTGGCCCGAAGGCCTACCCAAACAAGCTGCAGCTGTTCTCATTCACCGAGGAGATATTCCCTGATATACAGATACTTCCCTGCGTTGTTCGTACAGTATATCAATGAGCCTTTATCTCTCTTCCAGCACCATAAAGCAGATCCTATGGAGAATAGCCGAGTTCACTCGCTATGTCCCGACCAGGCTACCTTAACAAGTTGCAGCTGTTCTCATTCACCGTGGAGCTATTTCCGGCTGGTGCCTAGAGGACACAGGTGAACCTTTATCTCTCTTCCAGCAACACTAAGCACATCCTACCTCTGAAAACAGCGGGGGTCACTCGCTAAGACCCGACCTTCGTACATGAACAAGCTGCAGCTGTACTAACTCACCGTGGAGATATTTCCTAATATTTGCTACTTACCCCGCTGGTGCGAAGAGGACACAAATGAGCCTTTATCTCTCTTCCAGCACCCCAACGCCGATTGACTCTAGGACAGCGGAGTTTATTCCCTATGGCCCCACGATCCTACCCTATCAAGCTGCAGCTGTAATCATTCAGCTCGGAGATATTTCCTGATATACAGCTACTTACCTCCATTGTGCGTGTAGCCTTTATTTCTCTTCCAGCACCTTAAAGCAGATCCCTTCGAGAAGAGCGGAGTTCACTCGCAATGTTCCCACCAGGCTACCTTAACAAGCTGCAGCTGTTCTAATTCATCGTGGAGCTATTTCCTGGTGCGAAGAGGACTCAAAGGAGCCTTTATCTCTCTTCCAGCACCCCTAAGCCGATTGAAACTAGGACAGCGGAGTTTATTCGCTATGGCCCCTCGAGCCTACCTATCAAGCTGCAGCTGTAATCATTAAGCTCGGAGGTATTTTCTGATATACAGCTACTTACCCGGTGGTGTAGAGATTATAAATGAGCCTTGATCACTCTTCCAGCACCACATAGCGATCCAATCGAGGACAGAGGAGTTCACTGTCTATGGCCCGCCCGATCAGCCTACTCTAACAAGCTGCAGCTGTTCTCATTAACCGAGGAGATGTTACGTGATGTACAGCTAGTTGCCCCTGTGGTGCATACAGGATGTAAATGAGCCTTTATCTCAATTCCAGCACCACCACGCAGATTCGATCTAGGACAGCGGAGTTTACTCTCTATGGCCCGTCAGGCCTCCAATAACAAGCTGCAGCTCTTCTCATTCACTGAGAAGATATATAGCTATTCATCTCGGTGGTGCGTAAAATACATAAATTATCCTTTATCGCTCTTCCAGCACACCAATGCAGATCTTGTCAAGGACAGCGGCGTTTACTCAATATAGCAGATCCTATGGAGGACAGTGGCGTTCACTCACTATGGCCTGACCGGCCTACAGTACGGAGCAGCAGCTGTTCTCATTCACTCAGGAGATAGTCCCTGATATAGGGCGACTTACCCCGCAGGGGCCTACGGGACACGTGAGCCTTTATCTCTCTTCCAGCAACACAGAGCACATCCTACCTCTGAGAACAGCGGGGGTCACTCGCTGAGTCCCAACCAGCGTACATGAACAAGCTGCAGCTGTACGAATTCACCGTGGAGATATTGCTTTGTATTTCCTACCCAACCCGCTGGTGCGTAGAGGACACAAATGAGCCTATATCTCTCTTCCCGACCACAAATCAGATGCAATCGCGGACCACGGGGTTCACTCGCTATGGCCCGCACTGCCTAACCGACCTAGCTGCATCTGTTCTCATTCTCTGAGGAGATTTCCCAGATGTCCAGCTACTTAGCCCTGTGGTGCTTACAGTACACAAATGCGCCTTTATCTCTCTTCCAGCACCACAAAGGCGAACCTGTGGAGGAAAGCGTCGTTCACTCAATAGGCCCACGACCGGCATACTAGACGTAACAAGTTGTAGCTGTTCTCATTCTCCCAGGACATATTCCCTGATAGACCGCAACTTACGCGTTGTTGCGAACAGGACATTAATGAGCCTTTATCTCTCTTCCAGCACCACAAAGCAGATCCACTCGAGGACAGCGGAATTCCCTGGCTATGGCCCGAACGGCCTACTTCAACCAGCAGCAGCTGCTCGGATTCACGACGGATACATTCTGTGATGTACAGGTACTTACCCCGGTGGTGCGTACAGATACAAATGAGCATTTTCTGTCTTCCACCACCACAAAGCATGTCTTCTCTAGAACAACAGTGTTCAACCGCTGTGGCCTGAAAGATGGCCTGAAGATTCAGCTGTTCTCCTTAGCCGAGGAGATATTTCCTGATGTACCACAACTCACCCCGGTGGTGAGTACAGGGCATAAATGAGCCCTTCTCTATTCCAGCATCACAAAGCAGTTCCAATCGAAGACAGCGGAGTTTTCGCGCTTTGGCCCGAAGGCCTACCCAAACAGGCTGCAGCTGTTCTCATTCACCGAGGAGATATTCCCTGATATACAGATACTTACCTGCGTTGTTCGTACAGTATATCAATGAGCCTTTATCTCTCTTCCAGCACCATAAAGCAGATCCTATGGAGAATAGCCGAGTTCACTCGCTATGTCCCGACCAGGCTACCTTAACAAGTTGCAGCTGTTCTCATTCACCGTGGAGCTATTTCCGGCTGGTGCCTAGAGGACACAGGTGAACCTTTATCTCTCTTCCAGCAACACTAAGCACATCCTACCTCTGAAAACAGCGGGGGTCACTCGCTAAGACCCGACCTTCGTACATGAACAAGCTGCAGCTGTACTAATTCACCGTGGAGATAGTTCCTAATATTTGCTACTTACCCCGCTGGTGCGAAGAGGACACAAATGAGCCTTTATCTCTCTTCCAGCACCCCAACGCCGATTGACTCTAGGACAGCGGAGTTTATTCCCTATGGCCCCACGATCCTACCCTATCAAGCTGCAGCTCTAATCATTCAGCTCGGAGATATTTCCTGATATACAGCTACTTACCTCCATTGTGCGTGTAGCCTTTATTTCTCTTCCAGCACCTTAAAGCAGATCCCTTCGAGAAGAGCGGAGTTCACTCGCAATGTTCCCACCAGGCTACCTTAACAAGCTGCAGCTGTTCTAATTCACCGTGGAGCTATTTCCTGGTGCGAAGAGGACTCAAAGGAGCCTTTATCTCTCTTCCAGCACCCCTAAGCCGATTGAAACTAGGACAGCGGAGTTTATTCGCTATGGCCCCTCGAGCCTACCTGTCAAGCTGCAGCTGTAATCATTCAGCTCGGAGGTATTTTCTGATATACAGCTACTTACCCGGTGGTGTAGAGAGATTATAAATGAGCCTTGATCACTCTTCCAGCACCACATAGCGATCCAATCGAGGACAGAGGAGTTCACTGTCTATGGCCCGCCCGATCAGCCTACTCTAACAAGCTGCAGCTGTTCTCATTCACCGAGGAGATGTTACGTGATGTACAGCTAGTTGCCCCTGTGGTGCATACAGGATGTAAATGAGCCTTTATCTCAATTCCAGCACCACCACGCAGATTCGATCTAGGACGGCGGAGTTTACTCTCTATTTCCCCTCAGGCCTCCAATAACAAGCTGCAGCTGTTCTCAGTCACTGAGAAGGTATATAGCTATTCATCTCGGTGGTGCGTAAAATACATAAATTATCCTTTATCGCTCTTCCAGCACACCAATGCAGATCTTGTCAAGGACAGCGGCGTTTACTCAATATAGCAGATCCTATGGAGGACAGTGGCGTTCACGCGCTATGGCCTGACCGGCCTACAGTACGGAGCAGCAGCTGTTCTCATTCACTCAGGAGATAGTCCGTGATATAGGGCGACTTACCCCGCAGGGGCCTACGGGACACGTGAGCCTTTATCTCTCTTCCAGCAACACAGAGCACATCCTACCTCTGAGAACAGCTGGGTCACTCGCTGAGTCCCAACCAGCGTACATGAACAAGCTGCAGCTGTACGAATTCACCGTGGAGATATTGCTTTGTATTTCCTACCCACCCCGCTGGTGCGTAGAGGACACAAATGAGCCTATATCTCTCTTCCCGACCACAAATCAGATGCAATCGCGGACCACGGGGTTCACTCGCTATGGCCCGCACGGCCTAACCGACCTAGCTGCATCTGTTCTCATTCTCTGAGGAGATTTCCCAGATGTCCAGCTACTTAGCCCTGTGGTGCTTACAGTACACAAATGCGCCTTTATCTCCCTTCCAGCACCACAAAGGCGAACCTGTGGAGGAAAGCGTCGTTCACTCAATAGGCCACGACCGGCATACTAGACGTAACAAGTTGTAGCTGTTCTCATTCTCCCAGGACATATTCCCTGATAGACCGCAACTTACGCGAACAGGACATTAATGAGCCTTTATCTCTCTTCCAGCACCACAAAGCAGATCCAATCGAGGACAGCGGAGTTTCCTGGCTATGGCCCGAACGGCCTACTTCAACCAGTAGCAGCTGCTCGGATTCACGACGGATACATTCTGTGATGTACAGGTACTTACCCCGGTGGTGCGTACAGACACAAATGAGCATTTTCTGTCTTCCACCACCACAAAGCATGTCTTCTCTAGAACAACAGTGGTCAACCGCTGTGGCCTGAAAGATGGCCTGAAGATTCAGCTGTTCTCCTTAGCCGAGGAGATATTTCCTGATGTACCACAACTCACCCCGGTGGTGAGTACAGGGCATAAATGAGCCCTTCTCTATTCCAGCATCACAAAGCAGTTCCAATCGAAGACAGCGGAGTTTTCGCGCTTTGGCCCGAAGGCCTACCCAAACAAGCTGCAGCTGTTCTCATTCACCGAGGAGATATTCCCTGATATACAGATACTTCCCTGCGTTGTTCGTACAGTATATCAATGAGCCTTTATCTCTCTTCCAGCACCATAAAGCAGATCCTATGGAGAATAGCCGAGTTCACTCGCTATGTCCCGACCAGGCTACCTTAACAAGTTGCAGCTGTTCTCACTCACCGTGGAGCTATTTCCGGCTGGTGCCTAGAGGACACAGGTGAACCTTTATCTCTCTTCCAGCAACACTAAGCACATCCTACCTCTGAAAACAGCGGGGGTCACTCGCTAAGACCCGACCTTCGTACATGAACAAGCTGCAGCTGTACTAATTCACCGTGGAGATAGTTCCTAATATTTGCTATTTACCCCGCTGGTGCGAAGAGGACACAAATGAGCCTTTATCTCTCTTCCAGCACCCCAACACCGATTGACTCTAGGACAGCGGAGTTTATTCCCTATGGCCCCACGATCCTACCCTATCAAGCTGCAGCTGTAATCATTCAGCTCGGAGATATTTCCTGATATACAGCTACTTACCTCCATTGTGCGTGTAGCCTTTATTTCTCTTACAGCACCTTAAAGCAGATCCCTTCGAGAAGAGCGGAGTTCACTCGCAATGTTCCCACCAGGCTACCTTAACAAGCTGCAGCTGTTCTAATTCATCGTGGAGCTATTTCCTGTTGCGAAGAGGACTCAAAGGAGCCTTTATCTCTCTTCCAGCACCCCTAAGCCGATTGAAACTAGGACAGCGGAGTTTATTCGCTATGGCCCCTCGAGCCTACCTATCAAGCTGCAGCTGTAATCATTAAGCTCGGAGGTATTTTCTGATATACAGCTACTTACCCGGTGGTGTAGAGATTATAAATGAGCCTTGATCACTCTTCCAGCACCACATAGCGATCCAATCGAGGACAGAGGAGTTCACTGTCTATGGCCCGCCCGATCAGCCTACTCTAACAAGCTGCAGCTGTTCTCATTAACCGAGGAGATGTTACGTGATGTACAGCTAGTTGCCCCTGTGGTGCATACAGGATGTAAATGAGCCTTTATCTCAATTCCAGCACCACCACGCAGATTCGATCTAGGACAGCGGAGTTTACTCTCTATGGCCCGTTAGGCCTCCAATAACAAGCTGCAGCTCTTCTCATTCACTGAGAAGATATATAGCTATTCATCTCGGTGGTGCGTAAAATACATAAATTATCCTTTATCGCTCTTCCAGCACACCAATGCAGATCTTGTCAAGGACAGCGGCGTTTACTCAATATAGCAGATCCTATGGAGGACAGTGGCGTTCACTCGCTATGGCCTGACCGGCCTACAGTACGGAGCAGCAGCTGTTCTCATTCACTCAGGAGATAGTCCCTGATATAGGGCGACTTACCCCGCAGGGGCCTACGGGACACGTGAGCCTTTATCTCTCTTCCAGCAACACAGAGCACATCCTACCTCTGAGAACAGCGGGGGTCACTCGCTGAGTCCCAACCAGCGTACATGAACAAGCTGCAGCTGTACGAATTCACCGTGGAGATATTGCTTTGTATTTCCTACCCACCCCGCTGGTGCGTAGAGGACACAAATGAGCCCATATCTCTCTTCCCGACCACAAATCAGATGCAATCCCGGACCACGGGGTTCACTCGCTATGGCCCGCACGGCCTAACCGACCTAGCTGCATCTGTTCTCATTCTCTGAGGAGATTTCCCAGATGTCCAGCTACTTAGCCCTGTGGTGCTTACAGTACACAAATGCGCCTTTATCTCTCTTCCAGCACCACAAAGGCGAACCTGTGGAGGAAAGCGTCGTTCACTCAATAGTCCACGACCGGCATACTAGACGTAACAAGTTGTAGCTGTTCTCATTCTCCCAGGACATATTCCCTGATAGACCGCAACTTACGCGTTGTTGCGAACAGGACATTAGTGAGCCTTTATCTCTCTTCCAGCACCACAAAGCAGATCCACTCGAGGACAGCGGAATTCCCTGGCTATGGGCCGAACGGCCTACTTCAACCAGCAGCAGCTGATCGGATTCACGACGGATACATTCTGTGATGTACAGGTACTTACCCCGGTGGTGCGTACAGACACAAATGAGCATTTTCTGTCTTCCACCACCACAAAGCATGTCTTCTCTAGAACAGCAGTGTTCAACCGCTGTGGCCTGAAAGATGGCCTGAAGATTCAGCTGTTCTCCTTACCCGAGGAGATATTTCCGGATGTACCACAACTCACCCCCGTGGTGAGTACAGGGCATAAATGAGCCCTTCTCTATTCCAGCATCACAAAGCAGTTCCAATCGAAGACAGCGGAGTTTTCGCGCTTTGGCCCGAAGGCCTACCCAAACAAGCTGCAGCTGTTCTCATTCACCGAGGAGATATTCCCTGATATACAGATACTTACCTGCGTTGTTCGTACAGTATATCAATGAGCGTTTATCTCTCTTCCAGCACTATAAAGCAAATCGTATGGAGAATAGCCGAGTTCACTCGCTATGTCCCGACCAGGCTACCTTAACAAGTTGCAGCTGTTCTCATTCACCGTGGAGCTATTTCCGGCTGGTGCCTAGAGGACACAGGTGAACCTTTATCTCTCTTCCAGCAACACTAAGCACATCCTACCTCTGAAAACAGCGGGGGTCACTCGCTAAGACCCGACCTTCGTACATGAACAAGCTGCAGCTGTGCTAATTCACCGTGGAGATATTTCCTAATATTTGCTACTTACCCCGCTGGTGCGAAGAGGACACAAATGAGCCTTTATCTCTCTTCCAGCACCCCAACGCCGATTGACTCTAGGACAGCGGAGTTTATTCCCTATGGCCCCACGATCCTACCCTATCAAGCTGCAGCTGTAATCATTCAGCTCGCAGATATTTCCTGATATACAGCTACTTACCTCCATTGTGCGTGTAGCCTTTATTTCTCTTCCAGCACATTAAAGCAGATCCCATCGAGAAGAGCGGAGTTCACTCGCAATGTTCCCACCAGGCTACCTTAACAAGCTGCAGCTGTTCTAATTCACCGTGGAGCTATTTCCTGGTGCGAAGAGGACTCAAAGGAGCCTTTATCTCTCTTCCAGCACCGCTAAGCCGATTGAAACTAGGACAGCGGAGTTTATTCGCTGTGGCCCCACGAGCCTACCTATCAAGCTGCAGCTGTAATCATTCAGCTCGGAGGTATTTTCTGATATACAGCTACTTACCCGGTGGTTTAGAGATTATAAATGAGCCTTGATCACTCTTCCAGCACCACATAGCGATCCAATCGAGGACAGAGGAGTTCACTGTCTATGGCCCGCCCGATCAGCCTACTCTAACAAGCTGCAGCTGTTCTCATTCACCGAGGAGATGTTACGTGATGTACAGCTAGTTGCCCCTGTGGTGAATACAGGATGTAAATGAGCCTTTATCTCAATTCCAGCACCACCACGCAGATTCGATCTAGGACAGCGGAGTTTACTCTCTATGGCCCCTCAGGCCTCCAATAACAAGCTGCAGCTGTTCTCATTCACTGAGAAGGTATATAGCTATTCATCTCGGTGGTGCGTAAAATACATAAATTATCCTTTATCGCTCTTCCAGCACACCAATGCAGATCTTGTCAAGGACAGAGGCGTTTACTCAATATAGCAGATCCTATGGAGGACAGTGGCGTTCACTCGCTATGGCCTGACCGGCCTACAGTACGGAGCAGCAGCTGTTCTCATTCACTCAGGAGATAGTCCCTGATATAGGGCGACTTAACCCGGAGGGGCCTACGGGACACGTGAGCCTTTATCTCTCTTCCAGCAACACAGAGCACATCCTACCTCTGAGAACAGCGGGGGTCACTCGCTGAGTCCCAACCAGCGTACATGAACAAGCTGCAGCTGTACGAATTCACCGTGGAGATATTGCTTTGTATTTCCTACCCACCCCGCTGGTGCGTAGAGGACACAAATGAGCCCATATCTCTCTTCCCGACCACAAATCAGATGCAATCGCGGACCACGGGGTTCACTCGCTATGGCCCGCACGGCCTAACCGACCTGAGGAGATTTCCCAGATGTCCAGCTACTTATCCCTGTGGTGCTTACAGTACACAAATGCGCCTTTATCTCTCTTCCAGCACCACAAAGGCGAACCTGTGGAGGAAAGCGTCGTTCACTCAATAGGCCACGACCGGCATTCTAGACGTAACAAGTTGTAGCTGTTCTCATTCTCCCAGGACATATTCCCTGATAGACCGCAACTTACGCGTTGTTGCGAACAGGACATTAGTGAGCCTTTACATCTCTTCCAGCACCACAAAGCAGATCCAATCGAGGACAGCGGAGTTCCCTGGCTATGGCCCGAACGGCCTACTTCAACCAGCAGCAGCTGCTCGGATTCACGACGGATACATTCTGTGATGTACAGGTACTTACCCCGGTGGTGCGTACAGACACAAATGAGCATTTTCTGTCTTCCACCACCACAAAGCATGTCTTCTCTAGAACAGCAGTGTTCAACCGCTGTGGCCTGAAAGATGGCCTGAAGATTCAGCTGTTCTCCTTAGCCGAGGAGATATTTCCTGATGTACCACAACTCACCCCGGTGGTGAGTACAGGGCATAAATGAGCCCTTCTCTATTCCAGCATCACAAAGCAGTTCCAATCGAAGACAGCGGAGTTTTCGCGCTTTGGCCCGAAGGCCTACCCAAACAAGCTGCAGCTGTTCTCATTCACCGAGGAGATATTCCCTGATATACAGATACTTACCTGCGTTGTTCGTACAGTATATCAATGAGCGTTTATCTCTCTTCCAGCACTATAAAGCAGATCCTATGGAGAATAGCCGAGTTCACTCGCTATGTCCCGACCAGGCTACCTTAACAAGTTGCAGCTGTTCTCATTCACCGTGGAGCTATTTCCGGCTGGTGCCTAGAGGACACAGGTGAACCTTTATCTCTCTTCCAGCAACACTAAGCACATCCTACCTCTGAAAACAGCGGGGGTCACTCGCTAAGACCCGACCTTCGTACATGAACAAGCTGCAGCTGTGCTAATTCACCGTGGAGATATTTCCTAATATTTGCTACTTACCCCGCTGGTGCGAAGAGGACACAAATGAGCCTTTATCTCTCTTCCAGCACCCCAACGCCGATTGACTCTAGGACAGCGGAGTTTATTCCCTATGGCCCCACGATCCTACCCTATCAAGCTGCAGCTGTAATCATTCAGCTCGGAGATATTTCCTGATATACAGCTACTTACCTCCATTGTGGGTGTAGCCTTTATTTCTCTTCCAGCACATTAAAGCAGATCCCATCGAGAAGAGCGGAGTTCACTCGCAATGTTCCCACCAGGCTACCTTAACAAGCTGCAGCTGTTCTAATTCACCGTGGAGCTATTTCCTGGTGCGAAGAGGACTCAAAGGAGCCTTTATCTCTCTTCCAGCACCCCTAAGCCGATTGAAACTAGGACAGCGGAGTTTATTCGCTGTGGCCCCACGAGCCTACCTATCAAGCTGCAGCTGTAATCATTCAGCTCGGAGGTATTTTCTGATATACAGCTACTTACCCGGTGGTGTAGAGATTATAAATGAGCCTTGATCACTCTTCCAGCACCACATAGCGATCCAATCGAGGACAGAGGAGTTCACTGTCTATGGCCCGCCCGATCAGCCTACTCTAACAAGCTGCAGCTGTTCTCATTCACCGAGGAGATGTTACGTGATGTACAGCTAGTTGCCCCTGTGGTGCATACAGGATGTAAATGAGCCTTTATCTCAATTCCAGCACCACCACGCAGATTCGATCTAGGACAGCGGAATTTACTCTCTATGGCCCCTCAGGCCTCCAATAACAAGCTGCAGCTGTTCTCATTCACTGAGAAGGTATATAGCTATTCATCTCGGTGGTGCGTAAAATACATAAATTATCCTTTATCGCTCTTCCAGCACACCAATGCAGATCTTGTCAAGGACAGAGACTTTTACTCAATATAGCAGATCCTATGGAGGACAGTGGCGTTCACTCGCTATGGCCTGACCGGCCTACAGTACGGAGCAGCAGCTGTTCTCATTCACTCAGGAGATAGTCCCTGATATAGGGCGACTTACCCCGCAGGGGCCTACGGGACACGTGAGCCTTTATCTCTCTTCCAGCAACACAGAGCACATCCTACCTCTGAGAACAGCGGGGGTCACTCGCTGAGTCCCAACCAGCGTACATGAACAAGCTGCAGCTGTACGAATTCACCGTGGAGATATTGCTTTGTATTTCCTACCCACCCCGCTGGTGCGTAGAGGACACAAATGAGCCCATATCTCTCTTCCCGACCACAAATCAGATGCAATCGCGGACCACGGGGTTCACTCGCTATGGCCCGCACGGCCTAACCGACCTGAGGAGATTTCCCAGATGTCCAGCTACTTATCCCTGTGGTGCTTACAGTACACAAATGCGCCTTTATCTCTCTTCCAGCACCACAAAGGCGAACCTGTGGAGGAAAGCGTCGTTCACTCAATAGGCCACGACCGGCATACTAGACGTAACAAGTTGTAGCTGTTCTCATTCTCCCAGGACATATTCCCTGATAGACCGCAACTTACGCGTTGTTGCGAACAGGACATTAGTGAGCCTTTACATCTCTTCCAGCACCACAAAGCAGATCCAATCGAGGACAGCGGAGTTCCCTGGCTATGGCCCGAACGGCCTACTTCAACCAGCAGCAGCTGCTCGGATTCACGACGGATACATTCTGTGATGTACAGGTACTTACCCCGGTGGTGCGTACAGACACAAATGAGCATTTTCTGTCTTCCACCACCACAAAGCATGTCTTCTCTAGAACAGCAGTGTTCAACCGCTGTGGCCTGAAAGATGGCCTGAAGATTCAGCTGTTCTCCTTAGCCGAGGAGATATTTCCGGATGTACCACAACTGACCCCGGTGGTGAGTACAGGGCATAAATGAGCCCTTCTCTATTCCAGCATCACAAAGCAGTTCCAATCGAAGACAGCGGAGTTTTCGCGCTTTGGCCCGAAGGCCTACCCAAACAAGCTGCAGCTGTTCTCATTCACCGAGGAGATATTCCCTGATATACAGATACTTCCCTGCGTTGTTCGTACAGTATATCAATGAGCCTTTATCTCTCTTCCAGCACCATAAAGCAGATCCTATGGAGAATAGCCGAGTTCACTCGCTATGTCCCGACCAGGCTACCTTAACAAGTTGCAGCTGTTCTCATTCACCGTGGAGCTATTTCCGGCTGGTGCCTAGAGGACACAGGTGAACCTTTATCTCTCTTCCAGCAACACTAAGCACATCCTACCTCTGAAAACAGCGGGGGTCACTCGCTAAGACCCGACCTTCGTACATGAACAAGCTGCAGCTGTACTAACTCACCGTGGAGATATTTCCTAATATTTGCTACTTACCCCGCTGGTGCGAAGAGGACACAAATGAGCCTTTATCTCTCTTCCAGCACCCCAACGCCGATTGACTCTAGGACAGCGGAGTTTATTCCCTATGGCCCCACGATCCTACCCTATCAAGCTGCAGCTGTAATCATTCAGCTCGGAGATATTTCCTGATATACAGCTACTTACCTCCATTGTGCGTGTAGCCTTTATTTCTCTTCCAGCACCTTAAAGCAGATCCCTTCGAGAAGAGCGGAGTTCACTCGCAATGTTCCCACCAGGCTACCTTAACAAGCTGCAGCTGTTCTAATTCATCGTGGAGCTATTTCCTGGTGCGAAGAGGACTCAAAGGAGCCTTTATCTCTCTTCCAGCACCCCTAAGCCGATTGAAACTAGGACAGCGGAGTTTATTCGCTATGGCCCCTCGAGCCTACCTATCAAGCTGCAGCTGTAATCATTAAGCTCGGAGGTATTTTCTGATATACAGCTACTTACCCGGTGGTGTAGAGATTATAAATGAGCCTTGATCACTCTTCCAGCACCACATAGCGATCCAATCGAGGACAGAGGAGTTCACTGTCTATGGCCCGCCCGATCAGCCTACTCTAACAAGCTGCAGCTGTTCTCATTAACCGAGGAGATGTTACGTGATGTACAGCTAGTTGCCCCTGTGGTGCATACAGGATGTAAATGAGCCTTTATCTCAATTCCAGCACCACCACGCAGATTCGATCTAGGACAGCGGAGTTTACTCTCTATGGCCCGTCAGGCCTCCAATAACAAGCTGCAGCTCTTCTCATTCACTGAGAAGATATATAGCTATTCATCTCGGTGGTGCGTAAAATACATAAATTATCCTTTATCGCTCTTCCAGCACACCAATGCAGATCTTGTCAAGGACAGCGGCGTTTACTCAATATAGCAGATCCTATGGAGGACAGTGGCGTTCACTCACTATGGCCTGACCGGCCTACAGTACGGAGCAGCAGCTGTTC
The DNA here is from genome assembly GCF_023159225.1 of Perognathus longimembris pacificus. NCBI lineage: Eukaryota > Metazoa > Chordata > Mammalia > Rodentia > Heteromyidae > Perognathus > Perognathus longimembris. The sequence continues at coordinate 16,657 of NW_025960412.1, forward strand.
TCATTCACTCAGGAGATAGTCCCTGATATAGGGCGACTTACCCCGCAGGGGCCTACGGGACACGTGAGCCTTTATCTCTCTTCCAGCAACACAGAGCACATCCTACCTCTGAGAACAGCGGGGGTCACTCGCTGAGTCCCAACCAGCGTACATGAACAAGCTGCAGCTGTACGAATTCACCGTGGAGATATTGCTTTGTATTTCCTACCCAACCCGCTGGTGCGTAGAGGACACAAATGAGCCTATATCTCTCTTCCCGACCACAAATCAGATGCAATCGCGGACCACGGGGTTCACTCGCTATGGCCCGCACTGCCTAACCGACCTAGCTGCATCTGTTCTCATTCTCTGAGGAGATTTCCCAGATGTCCAGCTACTTAGCCCTGTGGTGCTTACAGTACACAAATGCGCCTTTATCTCTCTTCCAGCACCACAAAGGCGAACCTGTGGAGGAAAGCGTCGTTCACTCAATAGGCCACGACCGGCATACTAGACGTAACAAGTTGTAGCTGTTCTCATTCTCCCAGGACATATTCCCTGATAGACCGCAACTTACGCGTTGTTGCGAACAGGACATTAATGAGCCTTTATCTCTCTTCCAGCACCACAAAGCAGATCCACTCGAGGACAGCGGAATTCCCTGGCTATGGGCCGAACGGCCTACTTCAACCAGCAGCAGCTGCTCGGATTCACGACGGATACATTCTGTGATGTACAGGTACTTACCCCGGTGGTGCGTACAGATACAAATGAGCATTTTCTGTCTTCCACCACCACAAAGCATGTCTTCTCTAGAACAACAGTGTTCAACCGCTGTGGCCTGAAAGATGGCCTGAAGATTCAGCTGTTCTCCTTAGCCGAGGAGATATTTCCTGATGTACCACAACTCACCCCGGTGGTGAGTACAGGGCATAAATGAGCCCTTCTCTATTCCAGCATCACAAAGCAGTTCCAATCGAAGACAGCGGAGTTTTCGCGCTTTGGCCCGAAGGCCTACCCAAACAGGCTGCAGCTGTTCTCATTCACCGAGGAGATATTCCCTGATATACAGATACTTACCTGCGTTGTTCGTACAGTATATCAATGAGCCTTTATCTCTCTTCCAGCACCATAAAGCAGATCCTATGGAGAATAGCCGAGTTCACTCGCTATGTCCCGACCAGGCTACCTTAACAAGTTGCAGCTGTTCTCATTCACCGTGGAGCTATTTCCGGCTGGTGCCTAGAGGACACAGGTGAACCTTTATCTCTCTTCCAGCAACACTAAGCACATCCTACCTCTGAAAACAGCGGGGGTCACTCGCTAAGACCCGACCTTCGTACATGAACAAGCTGCAGCTGTACTAATTCACCGTGGAGATAGTTCCTAATATTTGCTACTTACCCCGCTGGTGCGAAGAGGACACAAATGAGCCTTTATCTCTCTTCCAGCACCCCAACGCCGATTGACTCTAGGACAGCGGAGTTTATTCCCTATGGCCCCACGATCCTACCCTATCAAGCTGCAGCTGTAATCATTCAGCTCGGAGATATTTCCTGATATACAGCTACTTACCTCCATTGTGCGTGTAGCCTTTATTTCTCTTCCAGCACCTTAAAGCAGATCCCTTCGAGAAGAGCGGAGTTCACTCGCAATGTTCCCACCAGGCTACCTTAACAAGCTGCAGCTGTTCTAATTCACCGTGGAGCTATTTCCTGGTGCGAAGAGGACTCAAAGGAGCCTTTATCTCTCTTCCAGCACCCCTAAGCCGATTGAAACTAGGACAGCGGAGTTTATTCGCTATGGCCCCTCGAGCCTACCTGTCAAGCTGCAGCTGTAATCATTCAGCTCGGAGGTATTTTCTGATATACAGCTACTTACCCGGTGGTGTAGAGAGATTATAAATGAGCCTTGATCACTCTTCCAGCACCACATAGCGATCCAATCGAGGACAGAGGAGTTCACTGTCTATGGCCCGCCCGATCAGCCTACTCTAACAAGCTGCAGCTGTTCTCATTCACCGAGGAGATGTTACGTGATGTACAGCTAGTTGCCCCTGTGGTGCATACAGGATGTAAATGAGCCTTTATCTCAATTCCAGCACCACCACGCAGATTCGATCTAGGACGGCGGAGTTTACTCTCTATTTCCCCTCAGGCCTCCAATAACAAGCTGCAGCTGTTCTCAGTCACTGAGAAGGTATATAGCTATTCATCTCGGTGGTGCGTAAAATACATAAATTATCCTTTATCGCTCTTCCAGCACACCAATGCAGATCTTGTCAAGGACAGCGGCGTTTACTCAATATAGCAGATCCTATGGAGGACAGTGGCGTTCACGCGCTATGGCCTGACCGGCCTACAGTACGGAGCAGCAGCTGTTCTCATTCACTCAGGAGATAGTCCGTGATATAGGGCGACTTACCCCGCAGGGGCCTACGGGACACGTGAGCCTTTATCTCTCTTCCAGCAACACAGAGCACATCCTACCTCTGAGAACAGCTGGGTCACTCGCTGAGTCCCAACCAGCGTACATGAACAAGCTGCAGCTGTACGAATTCACCGTGGAGATATTGCTTTGTATTTCCTACCCACCCCGCTGGTGCGTAGAGGACACAAATGAGCCTATATCTCTCTTCCCGACCACAAATCAGATGCAATCGCGGACCACGGGGTTCACTCGCTATGGCCCGCACGGCCTAACCGACCTAGCTGCATCTGTTCTCATTCTCTGAGGAGATTTCCCAGATGTCCAGCTACTTAGCCCTGTGGTGCTTACAGTACACAAATGCGCCTTTATCTCCCTTCCAGCACCACAAAGGCGAACCTGTGGAGGAAAGCGTCGTTCACTCAATAGGCCACGACCGGCATACTAGACGTAACAAGTTGTAGCTGTTCTCATTCTCCCAGGACATATTCCCTGATAGACCGCAACTTACGCGAACAGGACATTAATGAGCCTTTATCTCTCTTCCAGCACCACAAAGCAGATCCAATCGAGGACAGCGGAGTTTCCTGGCTATGGCCCGAACGGCCTACTTCAACCAGTAGCAGCTGCTCGGATTCACGACGGATACATTCTGTGATGTACAGGTACTTACCCCGGTGGTGCGTACAGACACAAATGAGCATTTTCTGTCTTCCACCACCACAAAGCATGTCTTCTCTAGAACAACAGTGGTCAACCGCTGTGGCCTGAAAGATGGCCTGAAGATTCAGCTGTTCTCCTTAGCCGAGGAGATATTTCCTGATGTACCACAACTCACCCCGGTGGTGAGTACAGGGCATAAATGAGCCCTTCTCTATTCCAGCATCACAAAGCAGTTCCAATCGAAGACAGCGGAGTTTTCGCGCTTTGGCCCGAAGGCCTACCCAAACAAGCTGCAGCTGTTCTCATTCACCGAGGAGATATTCCCTGATATACAGATACTTCCCTGCGTTGTTCGTACAGTATATCAATGAGCCTTTATCTCTCTTCCAGCACCATAAAGCAGATCCTATGGAGAATAGCCGAGTTCACTCGCTATGTCCCGACCAGGCTACCTTAACAAGTTGCAGCTGTTCTCACTCACCGTGGAGCTATTTCCGGCTGGTGCCTAGAGGACACAGGTGAACCTTTATCTCTCTTCCAGCAACACTAAGCACATCCTACCTCTGAAAACAGCGGGGGTCACTCGCTAAGACCCGACCTTCGTACATGAACAAGCTGCAGCTGTACTAATTCACCGTGGAGATAGTTCCTAATATTTGCTATTTACCCCGCTGGTGCGAAGAGGACACAAATGAGCCTTTATCTCTCTTCCAGCACCCCAACACCGATTGACTCTAGGACAGCGGAGTTTATTCCCTATGGCCCCACGATCCTACCCTATCAAGCTGCAGCTGTAATCATTCAGCTCGGAGATATTTCCTGATATACAGCTACTTACCTCCATTGTGCGTGTAGCCTTTATTTCTCTTACAGCACCTTAAAGCAGATCCCTTCGAGAAGAGCGGAGTTCACTCGCAATGTTCCCACCAGGCTACCTTAACAAGCTGCAGCTGTTCTAATTCATCGTGGAGCTATTTCCTGTTGCGAAGAGGACTCAAAGGAGCCTTTATCTCTCTTCCAGCACCCCTAAGCCGATTGAAACTAGGACAGCGGAGTTTATTCGCTATGGCCCCTCGAGCCTACCTATCAAGCTGCAGCTGTAATCATTAAGCTCGGAGGTATTTTCTGATATACAGCTACTTACCCGGTGGTGTAGAGATTATAAATGAGCCTTGATCACTCTTCCAGCACCACATAGCGATCCAATCGAGGACAGAGGAGTTCACTGTCTATGGCCCGCCCGATCAGCCTACTCTAACAAGCTGCAGCTGTTCTCATTAACCGAGGAGATGTTACGTGATGTACAGCTAGTTGCCCCTGTGGTGCATACAGGATGTAAATGAGCCTTTATCTCAATTCCAGCACCACCACGCAGATTCGATCTAGGACAGCGGAGTTTACTCTCTATGGCCCGTTAGGCCTCCAATAACAAGCTGCAGCTCTTCTCATTCACTGAGAAGATATATAGCTATTCATCTCGGTGGTGCGTAAAATACATAAATTATCCTTTATCGCTCTTCCAGCACACCAATGCAGATCTTGTCAAGGACAGCGGCGTTTACTCAATATAGCAGATCCTATGGAGGACAGTGGCGTTCACTCGCTATGGCCTGACCGGCCTACAGTACGGAGCAGCAGCTGTTCTCATTCACTCAGGAGATAGTCCCTGATATAGGGCGACTTACCCCGCAGGGGCCTACGGGACACGTGAGCCTTTATCTCTCTTCCAGCAACACAGAGCACATCCTACCTCTGAGAACAGCGGGGGTCACTCGCTGAGTCCCAACCAGCGTACATGAACAAGCTGCAGCTGTACGAATTCACCGTGGAGATATTGCTTTGTATTTCCTACCCACCCCGCTGGTGCGTAGAGGACACAAATGAGCCCATATCTCTCTTCCCGACCACAAATCAGATGCAATCCCGGACCACGGGGTTCACTCGCTATGGCCCGCACGGCCTAACCGACCTAGCTGCATCTGTTCTCATTCTCTGAGGAGATTTCCCAGATGTCCAGCTACTTAGCCCTGTGGTGCTTACAGTACACAAATGCGCCTTTATCTCTCTTCCAGCACCACAAAGGCGAACCTGTGGAGGAAAGCGTCGTTCACTCAATAGTCCACGACCGGCATACTAGACGTAACAAGTTGTAGCTGTTCTCATTCTCCCAGGACATATTCCCTGATAGACCGCAACTTACGCGTTGTTGCGAACAGGACATTAGTGAGCCTTTATCTCTCTTCCAGCACCACAAAGCAGATCCACTCGAGGACAGCGGAATTCCCTGGCTATGGGCCGAACGGCCTACTTCAACCAGCAGCAGCTGATCGGATTCACGACGGATACATTCTGTGATGTACAGGTACTTACCCCGGTGGTGCGTACAGACACAAATGAGCATTTTCTGTCTTCCACCACCACAAAGCATGTCTTCTCTAGAACAGCAGTGTTCAACCGCTGTGGCCTGAAAGATGGCCTGAAGATTCAGCTGTTCTCCTTACCCGAGGAGATATTTCCGGATGTACCACAACTCACCCCCGTGGTGAGTACAGGGCATAAATGAGCCCTTCTCTATTCCAGCATCACAAAGCAGTTCCAATCGAAGACAGCGGAGTTTTCGCGCTTTGGCCCGAAGGCCTACCCAAACAAGCTGCAGCTGTTCTCATTCACCGAGGAGATATTCCCTGATATACAGATACTTACCTGCGTTGTTCGTACAGTATATCAATGAGCGTTTATCTCTCTTCCAGCACTATAAAGCAAATCGTATGGAGAATAGCCGAGTTCACTCGCTATGTCCCGACCAGGCTACCTTAACAAGTTGCAGCTGTTCTCATTCACCGTGGAGCTATTTCCGGCTGGTGCCTAGAGGACACAGGTGAACCTTTATCTCTCTTCCAGCAACACTAAGCACATCCTACCTCTGAAAACAGCGGGGGTCACTCGCTAAGACCCGACCTTCGTACATGAACAAGCTGCAGCTGTGCTAATTCACCGTGGAGATATTTCCTAATATTTGCTACTTACCCCGCTGGTGCGAAGAGGACACAAATGAGCCTTTATCTCTCTTCCAGCACCCCAACGCCGATTGACTCTAGGACAGCGGAGTTTATTCCCTATGGCCCCACGATCCTACCCTATCAAGCTGCAGCTGTAATCATTCAGCTCGCAGATATTTCCTGATATACAGCTACTTACCTCCATTGTGCGTGTAGCCTTTATTTCTCTTCCAGCACATTAAAGCAGATCCCATCGAGAAGAGCGGAGTTCACTCGCAATGTTCCCACCAGGCTACCTTAACAAGCTGCAGCTGTTCTAATTCACCGTGGAGCTATTTCCTGGTGCGAAGAGGACTCAAAGGAGCCTTTATCTCTCTTCCAGCACCGCTAAGCCGATTGAAACTAGGACAGCGGAGTTTATTCGCTGTGGCCCCACGAGCCTACCTATCAAGCTGCAGCTGTAATCATTCAGCTCGGAGGTATTTTCTGATATACAGCTACTTACCCGGTGGTTTAGAGATTATAAATGAGCCTTGATCACTCTTCCAGCACCACATAGCGATCCAATCGAGGACAGAGGAGTTCACTGTCTATGGCCCGCCCGATCAGCCTACTCTAACAAGCTGCAGCTGTTCTCATTCACCGAGGAGATGTTACGTGATGTACAGCTAGTTGCCCCTGTGGTGAATACAGGATGTAAATGAGCCTTTATCTCAATTCCAGCACCACCACGCAGATTCGATCTAGGACAGCGGAGTTTACTCTCTATGGCCCCTCAGGCCTCCAATAACAAGCTGCAGCTGTTCTCATTCACTGAGAAGGTATATAGCTATTCATCTCGGTGGTGCGTAAAATACATAAATTATCCTTTATCGCTCTTCCAGCACACCAATGCAGATCTTGTCAAGGACAGAGGCGTTTACTCAATATAGCAGATCCTATGGAGGACAGTGGCGTTCACTCGCTATGGCCTGACCGGCCTACAGTACGGAGCAGCAGCTGTTCTCATTCACTCAGGAGATAGTCCCTGATATAGGGCGACTTAACCCGGAGGGGCCTACGGGACACGTGAGCCTTTATCTCTCTTCCAGCAACACAGAGCACATCCTACCTCTGAGAACAGCGGGGGTCACTCGCTGAGTCCCAACCAGCGTACATGAACAAGCTGCAGCTGTACGAATTCACCGTGGAGATATTGCTTTGTATTTCCTACCCACCCCGCTGGTGCGTAGAGGACACAAATGAGCCCATATCTCTCTTCCCGACCACAAATCAGATGCAATCGCGGACCACGGGGTTCACTCGCTATGGCCCGCACGGCCTAACCGACCTGAGGAGATTTCCCAGATGTCCAGCTACTTATCCCTGTGGTGCTTACAGTACACAAATGCGCCTTTATCTCTCTTCCAGCACCACAAAGGCGAACCTGTGGAGGAAAGCGTCGTTCACTCAATAGGCCACGACCGGCATTCTAGACGTAACAAGTTGTAGCTGTTCTCATTCTCCCAGGACATATTCCCTGATAGACCGCAACTTACGCGTTGTTGCGAACAGGACATTAGTGAGCCTTTACATCTCTTCCAGCACCACAAAGCAGATCCAATCGAGGACAGCGGAGTTCCCTGGCTATGGCCCGAACGGCCTACTTCAACCAGCAGCAGCTGCTCGGATTCACGACGGATACATTCTGTGATGTACAGGTACTTACCCCGGTGGTGCGTACAGACACAAATGAGCATTTTCTGTCTTCCACCACCACAAAGCATGTCTTCTCTAGAACAGCAGTGTTCAACCGCTGTGGCCTGAAAGATGGCCTGAAGATTCAGCTGTTCTCCTTAGCCGAGGAGATATTTCCGGATGTACCACAACTGACCCCGGTGGTGAGTACAGGGCATAAATGAGCCCTTCTCTATTCCAGCATCACAAAGCAGTTCCAATCGAAGACAGCGGAGTTTTCGCGCTTTGGCCCGAAGGCCTACCCAAACAAGCTGCAGCTGTTCTCATTCACCGAGGAGATATTCCCTGATATACAGATACTTACCTGCGTTGTTCGTACAGTATATCAATGAGCGTTTATCTCTCTTCCAGCACTATAAAGCAGATCCTATGGAGAATAGCCGAGTTCACTCGCTATGTCCCGACCAGGCTACCTTAACAAGTTGCAGCTGTTCTCATTCACCGTGGAGCTATTTCCGGCTGGTGCCTAGAGGACACAGGTGAACCTTTATCTCTCTTCCAGCAACACTAAGCACATCCTACCTCTGAAAACAGCGGGGGTCACTCGCTAAGACCCGACCTTCGTACATGAACAAGCTGCAGCTGTGCTAATTCACCGTGGAGATATTTCCTAATATTTGCTACTTACCCCGCTGGTGCGAAGAGGACACAAATGAGCCTTTATCTCTCTTCCAGCACCCCAACGCCGATTGACTCTAGGACAGCGGAGTTTATTCCCTATGGCCCCACGATCCTACCCTATCAAGCTGCAGCTCTAATCATTCAGCTCGGAGATATTTCCTGATATACAGCTACTTACCTCCATTGTGCGTGTAGCCTTTATTTCTCTTCCAGCACCTTAAAGCAGATCCCATCGAGAAGAGCGGAGTTCACTCGCAATGTTCCCACCAGGCTACCTTAACAAGCTGCAGCTGTTCTAATTCACCGTGGAGCTATTTCCTGGTGCGAAGAGGACTCAAAGGAGCCTTTATCTCTCTTCCAGCACCCCTAAGCCGATTGAAACTAGGACAGCGGAGTTTATTCGCTGTGGCCCCACGAGCCTACCTATCAAGCTGCAGCTGTAATCATTCAGCTCGGAGGTATTTTCTGATATACAGCTACTTACCCGGTGGTGTAGAGATTATAAATGAGCCTTGATCACTCTTCCAGCACCACATAGCGATCCAATCGAGGACAGAGGAGTTCACTGTCTATGGCCCGCCCGATCAGCCTACTCTAACAAGCTGCAGCTGTTCTCATTCACCGAGGAGATGTTACGTGATGTACAGCTAGTTGCCCCTGTGGTGCATACAGGATGTAAATGAGCCTTTATCTCAATTCCAGCACCACCACGCAGATTCGATCTAGGACAGCGGAATTTACTCTCTATGGCCCCTCAGGCCTCCAATAACAAGCTGCAGCTGTTCTCATTCACTGAGAAGGTATATAGCTATTCATCTCGGTGGTGCGTAAAATACATAAATTATCCTTTATCGCTCTTCCAGCACACCAATGCAGATCTTGTCAAGGACAGAGGCGTTTACTCAATATAGCAGATCCTATGGAGGACAGTGGCGTTCACTCGCTATGGCCTGACCGGCCTACAGTACGGAGCAGCAGCTGTTCTCATTCACTCAGGAGATAGTCCCTGATATAGGGCGACTTACCCCGCAGGGGCCTACGGGACACGTGAGCCTTTATCTCTCTTCCAGCAACACAGAGCACATCCTACCTCTGAGAACAGCGGGGGTCACTCGCTGAGTCCCAACCAGCGTACATGAACAAGCTGCAGCTGTACGAATTCACCGTGGAGATATTGCTTTGTATTTCCTACCCACCCCGCTGGTGCGTAGAGGACACAAATGAGCCCATATCTCTCTTCCCGAGCACAAATCAGATGCAATCGCGGACCACGGGGTTCACTCGCTATGGCCCGCACGGCCTAACCGACCTGAGGAGATTTCCCAGATGTCCAGCTACTTATCCCTGTGGTGCTTACAGTACACAAATGCGCCTTTATCTCTCTTCCAGCACCACAAAGGCGAACCTGTGGAGGAAAGCGTCGTTCACTCAATAGGCCACGACCGGCATACTAGACGTAACAAGTTGTAGCTGTTCTCATTCTCCCAGGACATATTCCCTGATAGACCGCAACTTACGCGTTGTTGCGAACAGGACATTAGTGAGCCTTTATCTCTCTTCCAGCACCACAAAGCAGATCCAATCGAGGACAGCGGAGTTCCCTGGCTATGGCCCGAACGGCCTACTTCAACCAGCAGCAGCTGCTCGGATTCACGACGGATACATTCTGTGATGTACAGGTACTTACCCCGGTGGTGCGTACAGACACAAATGAGCATTTTCTGTCTTCCACCACCACAAAGCATGTCTTCTCTAGAACAGCAGTGTTCAACCGCTGTGGCCTGAAAGATGGCCTGAAGATTCAGCTGTTCTCCTTACCCGAGGAGATATTTCCGGATGTACCACAACTGACCCCGGTGGTGAGTACAGGGCATAAATGAGCCCTTCTCTATTCCAGCATCACAAAGCAGTTCCAATCGAAGACAGCGGAGTTTTCGCGCTTTGGCCCGAAGGCCTACCCAAACAAGCTGCAGCTGTTCTCATTCACCGAGGAGATATTCCCTGATATACAGATACTTACCTGCGTTGTTCGTACAGTATATCAATGAGCGTTTATCTCTCTTCCAGCACTATAAAGCAGATCCTATGGAGAATAGCCGAGTTCACTCGCTATGTCCCGACCAGGCTACCTTAACAAGTTGCAGCTGTTCTCATTCACCGTGGAGCTATTTCCGGCTGGTGCCTAGAGGACACAGGTGAACCTTTATCTCTCTTCCAGCAACACTAAGCACATCCTACCTCTGAAAACAGCGGGGGTCACTCGCTAAGACCCGACCTTCGTACATGAACAAGCTGCAGCTGTGCTAATTCACCGTGGAGATATTTCCTAATATTTGCTACTTACCCCGCTGGTGCGAAGAGGACACAAATGAGCCTTTATCTCTCTTCCAGCACCCCAACGCCGATTGACTCTAGGACAGCGGAGTTTATTCCCTATGGCCCCACGATCCTACCCTATCAAGCTGCAGCTCTAATCATTCAGCTCGGAGATATTTCCTGATATACAGCTACTTACCTCCATTGTGCGTGTAGCCTTTATTTCTCTTCCAGCACCTTAAAGCAGATCCCATCGAGAAGAGCGGAGTTCACTCGCAATGTTCCCACCAGGCTACCTTAACAAGCTGCAGCTGTTCTAATTCACCGTGGAGCTATTTCCTGGTGCGAAGAGGACTCAAAGGAGCCTTTATCTCTCTTCCAGCACCCCTAAGCCGATTGAAACTAGGACAGCGGAGTTTATTCGCTGTGGCCCCACGAGCCTACCTATCAAGCTGCAGCTGTAATCATTCAGCTCGGAGGTATTTTCTGATATACAGCTACTTACCCGGTGGTGTAGAGATTATAAATGAGCCTTGATCACTCTTCCAGCACCACATAGCGATCCAATCGAGGACAGAGGAGTTCACTGTCTATGGCCCGCCCGATCAGCCTACTCTAACAAGCTGCAGCTGTTCTCATTCACCGAGGAGATGTTACGTGATGTACAGCTAGTTGCCCCTGTGGTGCATACAGGATGTAAATGAGCCTTTATCTCAATTCCAGCACCACCACGCAGATTCGATCTAGGACAGCGGAATTTACTCTCTATGGCCCCTCAGGCCTCCAATAACAAGCTGCAGCTGTTCTCATTCACTGAGAAGGTATATAGCTATTCATCTCGGTGGTGCGTAAAATACATAAATTATCCTTTATCGCTCTTCCAGCACACCAATGCAGATCTTGTCAAGGACAGAGGCGTTTACTCAATATAGCAGATCCTATGGAGGACAGTGGCGTTCACTCGCTATGGCCTGACCGGCCTACAGTACGGAGCAGCAGCTGTTCTCATTCACTCAGGAGATAGTCCCTGATATAGGGCGACTTACCCCGCAGGGGCCTACGGGACACGTGAGCCTTTATCTCTCTTCCAGCAACACAGAGCACATCCTACCTCTGAGAACAGCGGGGGTCACTCGCTGAGTCCCAACCAGCGTACATGAACAAGCTGCAGCTGTACGAATTCACCGTGGAGATATTGCTTTGTATTTCCTACCCACCCCGCTGGTGCGTAGAGGACACAAATGAGCCCATATCTCTCTTCCCGAGCACAAATCAGATGCAATCGCGGACCACGGGGTTCACTCGCTATGGCCCGCACGGCCTAACCGACCTGAGGAGATTTCCCAGATGTCCAGCTACTTATCCCTGTGGTGCTTACAGTACACAAATGCGCCTTTATCTCTCTTCCAGCACCACAAAGGCGAACCTGTGGAGGAAAGCGTCGTTCACTCAATAGGCCACGACCGGCATACTAGACGTAACAAGTTGTAGCTGTTCTCATTCTCCCAGGACATATTCCCTGATAGACCGCAACTTACGCGTTGTTGCGAACAGGACATTAGTGAGCCTTTATCTCTCTTCCAGCACCACAAAGCAGATCCAATCGAGGACAGCGGAGTTCCCTGGCTATGGCCCGAACGGCCTACTTCAACCAGCAGCAGCTGCTCGGATTCACGACGGATACATTCTGTGATGTACAGGTACTTACCCCGGTGGTGCGTACAGACACAAATGAGCATTTTCTGTCTTCCACCACCACAAAGCATGTCTTCTCTAGAACAGCAGTGTTCAACCGCTGTGGCCTGAAAGATGGCCTGAAGATTCAGCTGTTCTCCTTACCCGAGGAGATATTTCCGGATGTACCACAACTGACCCCGGTGGTGAGTACAGGGCATAAATGAGCCCTTCTCTATTCCAGCATCACAAAGCAGTTCCAATCGAAGACAGCGGAGTTTTCGCGCTTTGGCCCGAAGGCCTACCCAAACAAGCTGCAGCTGTTCTCATTCACCGAGGAGATATTCCCTGATATACAGATACTTACCTGCGTTGTTCGTACAGTATATCAATGAGCGTTTATCTCTCTTCCAGCACTATAAAGCAGATCGTATGGAGAATAGCCGAGTTCACTCGCTATGTCCCGACCAGGCTACCTTAACAAGTTGCAGCTGTTCTCATTCACCGTGGAGCTATTTCCGGCTGGTGCCTAGAGGACACAGGTGAACCTTTATCTCTCTTCCAGCAACACTAAGCACATCCTACCTCTGAAAACAGCGGGGGTCACTCGCTAAGACCCGACCTTCGTACATGAACAAGCTGCAGCTGTGCTAATTCACCGTGGAGATATTTCCTAATATTTGCTACTTACCCCGCTGGTGCGAAGAGGACACAAATGAGCCTTTATCTCTCTTCCAGCACCCCAACGCCGATTGACTCTAGGACAGCGGAGTTTATTCCCTATGGCCCCACGATCCTACCCTATCAAGCTGCAGCTGTAATCATTCAGCTCGCAGATATTTCCTGATATACAGCTACTTACCTCCATTGTGCGTGTAGCCTTTATTTCTCTTCCAGCACATTAAAGCAGATCCCATCGAGAAGAGCGGAGTTCACTCGCAATGTTCCCACCAGGCTACCTTAACAAGCTGCAGCTGTTCTAATTCACCGTGGATCTATTTCCTGGTGCGAAGAGGACTCAAAGGAGCCTTTATCTCTCTTCCAGCACCCCTAAGCCGATTGAAACTAGGACAGCGGAGTTTATTCGCTGTGGCCCCACGAGCCTACCTATCAAGCTGCAGCTGTAATCATTCAGCTCGGAGGTATTTTCTGATATACAGCTACTTACCCGGTGGTGTAGAGATTATAAATGAGCCTTGATCACTCTTCCAGCACCACATAGCGATCCAATCGAGGACAGAGGAGTTCACTGTCTATGGCCCGCCCGATCAGCCTACTCTAACAAGCTGCAGCTGTTCTCATTCACCGAGGAGATGTTACGTGATGTACAGCTAGTTGCCCCTGTGGTGCATACAGGATGTAAATGAGCCTTTATCTCAATTCCAGCACCACCACGCAGATTCGATCTAGGACAGCGGAATTTACTCTCTATGGCCCCTCAGGCCTCCAATAACAAGCTGCAGCTGTTCTCATTCACTGAGAAGGTATATAGCTATTCATCTCGGTGGTGCGTAAAATACATAAATTATCCTTTATCGCTCTTCCAGCACACCAATGCAGATCTTGTCAAGGACAGAGGCGTTTACTCAATATAGCAGATCCTATGGAGGACAGTGGCGTTCACTCGCTATGGCCTGACCGGCCTACAGTACGGAGCAGCAGCTGTTCTCATTCACTCAGGAGATAGTCCCTGATATAGGGCGACTTACCCCGCAGGGGCCTACGGGACACGTGAGCCTTTATCTCTCTTCCAGCAACACAGAGCACATCCTACCTCTGAGAACAGCGGGGGTCACTCGCTGAGTCCCAACCAGCGTACATGAACAAGCTGCAGCTGTACGAATTCACCGTGGAGATATTGCTTTGTATTTCCTACCCACCCCGCTGGTGCGTAGAGGACACAAATGAGCCCATATCTCTCTTCCCGAGCACAAATCAGATGCAATCGCGGACCACGGGGTTCACTCGCTATGGCCCGCACGGCCTAACCGACCTGAGGAGATTTCCCAGATGTCCAGCTACTTATCCCTGTGGTGCTTACAGTACACAAATGCGCCTTTATCTCTCTTCCAGCACCACAAAGGCGAACCTGTGGAGGAAAGCGTCGTTCACTCAATAGGCCACGACCGGCATACTAGACGTAACAAGTTGTAGCTGTTCTCATTCTCCCAGGACATATTCCCTGATAGACCGCAACTTACGCGTTGTTGCGAACAGGACATTAGTGAGCCTTTATCTCTCTTCCAGCACCACAAAGCAGATCCAATCGAGGACAGCGGAGTTCCCTGGCTATGGCCCGAACGGCCTACTTCAACCAGCAGCAGCTGCTCGGATTCACGACGGATACATTCTGTGATGTACAGGTACTTACCCCGGTGGTGCGTACAGACACAAATGAGCATTTTCTGTCTTCCACCACCACAAAGCATGTCTTCTCTAGAACAGCAGTGTTCAACCGCTGTGGCCTGAAAGATGGCCTGAAGATTCAGCTGTTCTCCTTACCCGAGGAGATATTTCCGGATGTACCACAACTGACCCCGGTGGTGAGTACAGGGCATAAATGAGCCCTTCTCTATTCCAGCATCACAAAGCAGTTCCAATCGAAGACAGCGGAGTTTTCGCGCTTTGGCCCGAAGGCCTACCCAAACAAGCTGCAGCTGTTCTCATTCACCGAGGAGATATTCCCTGATATACAGATACTTACCTGCGTTGTTCGTACAGTATATCAATGAGCGTTTATCTCTCTTCCAGCACTATAAAGCAGATCCTATGGAGAATAGCCGAGTTCACTCGCTATGTCCCGACCAGGCTACCTTAACAAGTTGCAGCTGTTCTCATTCACCGTGGAGCTATTTCCGGCTGGTGCCTAGAGGACACAGGTGAACCTTTATCTCTCTTCCAGCAACACTAAGCACATCCTACCTCTGAAAACAGCGGGGGTCACTCGCTAAGACCCGACCTTCGTACATGAACAAGCTGCAGCTGTGCTAATTCACCGTGGAGATATTTCCTAATATTTGCTACTTACCCCGCTGGTGCGAAGAGGACACAAATGAGCCTTTATCTCTCTTCCAGCACCCCAACGCCGATTGACTCTAGGACAGCGGAGTTTATTCCCTATGGCCCCACGATCCTACCCTATCAAGCTGCAGCTCTAATCATTCAGCTCGGAGATATTTCCTGATATACAGCTACTTACCTCCATTGTGCGTGTAGCCTTTATTTCTCTTCCAGCACCTTAAAGCAGATCCCATCGAGAAGAGCGGAGTTCACTCGCAATGTTCCCACCAGGCTACCTTAACAAGCTGCAGCTGTTCTAATTCACCGTGGAGCTATTTCCTGGTGCGAAGAGGACTCAAAGGAGCCTTTATCTCTCTTCCAGCACCCCTAAGCCGATTGAAACTAGGACAGCGGAGTTTATTCGCTGTGGCCCCACGAGCCTACCTATCAAGCTGCAGCTGTAATCATTCAGCTCGGAGGTATTTTCTGATATACAGCTACTTACCCGGTGGTGTAGAGATTATAAATGAGCCTTGATCACTCTTCCAGCACCACATAGCGATCCAATCGAGGACAGAGGAGTTCACTGTCTATGGCCCGCCCGATCAGCCTACTCTAACAAGCTGCAGCTGTTCTCATTCACCGAGGAGATGTTACGTGATGTACAGCTAGTTGCCCCTGTGGTGCATACAGGATGTAAATGAGCCTTTATCTCAATTCCAGCACCACCACGCAGATTCGATCTAGGACAGCGGAGTTTACTCTCTATGGCCCCTCAGGCCTCCAATAACAAGCTGCAGCTGTTCTCATTCACTGAGAAGGTATATAGCTATTCATCTCGGTGGTGCGTAAAATACATAAATTATCCTTTATCGCTCTTCCAGCACACCAATGCAGATCTTGTCAAGGACAGAGGCGTTTACTCAATATAGCAGATCCTATGGAGGACAGTGGCGTTCACTCGCTATGGCCTGACCGGCCTACAGTACGGAGCAGCAGCTGTTCTCATTCACTCAGGAGATAGTCCCTGATATAGGGCGACTTACCCCGCAGGGGCCTACGGGACACGTGAGCCTTTATCTCTCTTCCAGCAACACAGAGCACATCCTACCTCTGAGAACAGCGGGGGTCACTCGCTGAGTCCCAACCAGCGTACATGAACAAGCTGCAGCTGTACGAATTCACCGTGGAGATATTGCTTTGTATTTCCTACCCACCCCGCTGGTGCGTAGAGGTCACAAATGAGCCTATATATCTCTTCCCGACCACAAATCAGATGCAATCGCGGACCACGGGGTTCACTCGCTATGGCCCGCACGGCCTAACCGACCTGAGGAGATTTCCCAGATGTCCAGCTACTTAGCCCTGTGGTGCTTACAGTACACAAATGCGCCTTTATCTCTCTTCCAGCACCACAAAGGCGAACCTGTGGAGGAAAGCGTCGTTCACTCAATAGGCCACGACCGGCATACTAGACGTAACAAGTTGTAGCTGTTCTCATTCTCCCAGGACATATTCCCTGATAGACCGCAACGTACGCGTTGTTGCGAACAGGACATTAATGAGCCTTTATCTCTCTTCCAGCACCACAAAGCAGATCCACTCGAGGACAGCGGAATTCCCTGGCTATGGGCCGAACGGCCTACTTCAACCAGCAGCAGCTGATCGGATTCACGACGGATACATTCTGTGATGTACAGGTACTTACCCCGGTGGTGCGTACAGACACAAATGAGCATTTTCTGTCTTCCACCACCACAAAGCATGTCTTCTCTAGAACAGCAGTGTTCAACCGCTGTGGCCTGAAAGATGGCCTGAAGATTCAGCTGTTCTCCTTAGCCGAGGAGATATTTCCTGATGTACCACAACTCACCCCCGTGGTGAGTACAGGGCATAAATGAGCCCTTCTCTATTCCAGCATCACAAAGCAGTTCCAATCGAAGACAGCGGAGTTTTCGCGCTTTGGCTCGAAGGCCTACCCAAACCTGCTGCAGCTGTTCTCATTCACCGAGGAGATATTCCCTGATATACAGATACTTACCTGCGTTGTTCGTACAGTATATCAATGAGCCTTTATGTCTCTTCCAGCACCATAAAGCAGATCCTATGGAGAATAGCCGAGTTCACTCGCTATGTCCCGACCAGGCTACCTTAACAAGTTGCAGCTGTTCTCATTCACCGTGGAGCTATTTCCGGCTGGTGCCTAGAGGACACAGGTGAACCTTTATCTCTCTTCCAGCAACACTAAGCACATCCTACCTCTGAAAACAGCGGGGGTCACTCGCTAAGACCCGACCTTCGTACATGAACAAGCTGCAGCTGTACTAATTCACCGTGGAGATATTTCCTAATATTTGCTACTTACCCCGCTGGTGTGAAGAGGACACAAATGAGCCTTTATCTCTCTTCCAGCACCCCAACGCCGATTGACTCTAGGACAGCGAAGTTTATTCCCTATGGCCCCACGATCCTACCCTATCAAGCTGCAGCTCTAATCATTCAGCTCGGAGATATTCCCTGATATACAGCTACTTACCTCCATTGTGCGTGTAGCCTTTATTTCTCTTCCAGCACCTTAAAGCAGATCCCTTCGAGAAGAGCGGAGTTCACTCGCAATGTTCCCACCAGGCTACCTTAACAAGCTGCAGCTGTTCTAATTCACCGTGGAGCTATTTCCTGGTGCGAAGAGGACTCAAAGGAGCCTTTATCTCTCTTCCAGCACCCCTAAGCCGATTGAAACTAGGACAGCGGAGTTTATTCGCTATGGCCCCACGAGCCTACCTATCAAGCTGCAGCTCTAATCATTCAGCTCGGATGTATTTTCTGATATACAGCTACTTACCCGGTGGTGTAGAGAGATTATAAATGAGCCTTGATCACTCTTCCAGCACCACATAGCGATCCAATCGAGGACAGAGGAGTTCACTGTCTATGGCCCGCCCGATCAGCCTACTCTAACAAGCTGCAGCTGTTCTCATTCACCGAGGAGATGTTACGTGATGTACAGCTAGTTGCCCCTGTGGTGCATACAGGATGTAAATGAGGCCTTTATCTCAATTCCAGCACCACCACGCAGATTCGATCTAGGACGGCGGAGTTTACTCTCTATTTCCCCTCAGGCCTCCAATAACAAGCTGCAGCTGTTCTCATTCACTGAGAAGGTATATAGCTATTCATCTCGGTGGTGCGTAAAATACATAAATTATCCTTTATCGCTCTTCCAGCACACCAATGCAGATCTTGTCAAGGACAGCGGCGTTTACTCAATATAGCAGATCCTATGGAGGACAGTGGCGTTCACTCGCTATGGCCTGACCGGCCTACAGTACGGAGCAGCCGCTGTTCTCATTCACTCAGGAGATAGTCCCTGATATAGGGCGACTTACCCCGCAGGGGCCTACGGGACACGTGAGCCTTTATCTCTCTTCCAGCAACACAGAGCACATCCTACCTCTGAGAACAGCGGGGGTCACTCGCTGAGTCCCAACCAGCGTACATGAACAAGCTGCAGCTGTACGAATTCACCGTGGAGATATTGCTTTGTATTTCCTACCCACCCCGCTGGTGCGTAGAGGACACAAATGAGCCTATATCTCTCTTCCCGACCACAAATCAGATGCAATCGCGGACCACGGGGTTCACTCGCTATGGCCCGCACGGCCTAACCGACCTAGCTGCATCTGTTCTCATTCTCTGAGGAGATTTCCCAGATGTCCCGCTACTTAGCCCTATGGTGCTTACAGTACACAAATGCGCCTTTATCTCCCTTCCAGCACCACAAAGGCGAACCTGTGGAGGAAAGCGTCGTTCACTCAATAGGCCACGACCGGCATACTAGACGTAACAAGTTGTAGCTGTTCTCATTCTCCCAGGACATATTCCCTGATAGACCGCAACTTACGCGTTGTTGCGAACAGGACATTAATGAGCCTTTATCTCTCTTCCAGCACCACAAAGCAGATCCAATCGAGGACAGCGGAGTTCCCTGGTTATGGCCCGAACAGCCTACTTCAACCAGTAGCAGCTGTTCGGATTCACGACGGATACATTCTGTGATGTACAGGTACTTACCCCGGTGGTGCGTACAGATACAAATGAGCATTTTCTGTCTTCCACCACCACAAAGCATGTCTTCTCTAGAACAACAGTGTTCAACCGCTGTGGCCTGAAAGATGGCCTGAAGATTCAGCTGTTCTCCTTACCCGAGGAGATATTTCCGGATGTACCACAACTGACCCCGGTGGTGAGTACAGGGCATAAATGAGCCCTTCTCTATTCCAGCATCACAAAGCAGTTCCAATCGAAGACAGCGGAGTTTTCGCGCTTTGGCCCGAAGGCCTACCCAAACAAGCTGCAGCTGTTCTCATTCACCGAGGAGATATTCCCTGATATACAGATACTTACCTGCGTTGTTCGTACAGTATATCAATGAGCCTTTATCTCTCTTCCAGCACCATAAAGCAGATCCTATGGAGAATAGCCGAGTTCACTCGCTATGTCCCGACCAGGCTACCTTAACAAGTTGCAGCTGTTCTCATTCACCGTGGAGCTATTTCCGGCTGGTGCCTAGAGGACACAGGTGAACCTTTATCTCTCTTCCAGCAACACTAAGCACATCCTACCTCTGAAAACAGCGGGGGTCACTCGCTAAGACCCGACCTTCGTACATGAACAAGCTGCAGCTGTACTAATTCACCGTGGAGATATTTCCTAATATTTGCTACTTACCCCGCTGGTGCGAAGAGGACACAAATGAGCCTTTATCTCTCTTCCAGCACCCCAACGCCGATTGACTCTAGGACAGCGGAGTTTATTCCCTATGGCCCCACGATCCTACCCTATCAAGCTGCAGCTCTAATCATTCACCTCGGTGATATTCCCTGATATACAGCTACTTACCTCCATTGTGCGTGTAGCCTTTATTTCTCTTCCAGCACCTTAAAGCAGATCCCTTCGAGAAGAGCGGAGTTCACTCGCAATGTTCCCACCAGGCTACCTTAACAAGCTGCAGCTGTTCTAATTCACCGTGGAGCTATTTCCTGGTGCGAAGAGGACTCAAAGGAGCCTTTATCTCTCTTCCAGCACCCCTAAGCCGATTGAAACTAGGACAGCGGAGTTTATTCGCTATGGCCCCACGAGCCTACCTATCAAGCTGGAGCTGTAATAATTCAGCTCGGAGGTATTTTCTGATATACAGCTACTTACCCGGTGGTGTAGAGAGATTATAAATGAGCCTTGATCACTCTTCCAGCACCACATAGCGATCCCATCGAGGACAAAGGAGTTCACTCTCTGTGGCCCGCCCGATCAGCCTACTCTAACAAGCTGCAGCTGTTCTCATTCACGAGGAGATGTTACGTGATGTACAGCTAGTTGCCCCTGTGGTGCATACAGGATGTAAATGAGCCTTTATCTCAATTCCAGCACCACCAAGCAGATTCGATCTAGGACGGCGGAGTTTACTCTCTATTTCCCCTCAGGCCTCCAATAACAAGCTGCAGCTGTTCTCATTCACTGAGAAGGTATATAGCTATTCATCTCGGTGGTGCGTAAAATACATACATTATCCTTTATCGCTCTTCCAGCACACCAATGCAGATCTTGTCAAGGACAGCGGCGTTTACTCAATATAGCAGATCCTATGGAGGACAGTGGCGTTCACTCGCTATGGCCTGACCGGCCTACAGTACGGAGCAGCCGCTGTTCTCATTCACTCAGGAGATAGTCCCTGATATAGGGCGACTTACCCCGCAGGGGCCTACGGGACACGTGAGCCTTTATCTCTCTTCCAGCAACACAGAGCACATCCTACCTCTGAGAACAGCGGGGGTCACTCGCTGAGTCCCAACCAGCGTACATGAACAAGCTGCAGCTGTACGAATTCACTGTGGAGATATTGCTTTGTATTTCCTACCCACCCCGCTGGTGCGTAGAGGACACAAATGAGCCTATATCTCTCTTCCCGACCACAAATCAGATGCAATCGCGGACCACGGGGTTCACTCGCTATGGCCCGCGCGGCCTAACCGACCTAGCTGCATCTGTTCTCATTCTCTGAGGAGATTTCCCAGATGTCCAGCTACTTAGCCCTGTGGCGCTTACAGTACACAAATGCACCTTTATCTCTCTTCCAGCACCACAAAGGCGAACCTGTGGAGGAAAGCGTCGTTCACTCAATAGGCCACGACCGGCATACTAGACGTAACAAGTTGTAGCTGTTCTCATTCTCCCAGGACATATTCCCTGATAGACCGCAACTTACCAGTTGTTGCGAACAGGACATTAGTGAGCCTTTATCTCTCTTCCAGCACCACAAAGCAGATCCAATCGAGGACAGCGGAGTTCCCTGGCTATGGCCCGAACGGCCTACTTCAACCAGCAGCAGCTGCTCGGATTCACGACGGATACATTCTGTGATGTACAGGTACTTACCCCGGTGGTGCGTACAGACACAAATGAGCATTTTCTGTCTTCCACCACCACAAAGCATGTCTTCTCTAGAACAGCAGTGTTCAACCGCTGTGGCCTGAAAGATGGCCTGAAGATTCAGCTGTTCTCCTTACCCGAGGAGATATTTCCGGATGTACGACAACTCACCCCGGTGGTGAGACAGGGCATAAATGAGCCCTTCTCTATTCCAGCATCACAAAGCAGTTCCAATCGAAGACAGCGGAGTTTAATGAGCCTTTATCTCTCTTCCAGCACAATAAAACAGATTCTTCTGAGGAGTTCCCAATACATTATCCTTTCCCCTGCGTAATTACCTTAACAAGCTCCAGCTGTTTTTATTCTCAGAAGGTTTACTCCCTGATATACAGCTGCCTACCCCCTTCCTAAGTGCAGGTCCTAAATGAGCTTTTTTCTCTGTTCCCTCTCCACAATCCAGATTCTTATGGGGAGTTACCAGTACAGTCACCATACCAGGAAGTATTTAATTTATTAAGCTACTGCTTTTCTTAATCTCAGTGGAGATATTTACTGATAAACAGCTACATATGCACCATTTTCATGTCGTTCCTAAATGAGCTTTTACCTCTCTCCCCTCACCACAAATCAGATTCTTCTGAGGAGTTCCCAGTACATTATGCTTTCCCCTGTGTAATTACCTTAGCAAGCTCCAGCTGTTTTTATTCTCAGAAGGTTTACTCCCTGATATACAGCTGCCTACCCCCTTCGTAAGTGCAGGTCCTAAATGAGCTTTTTTCTCTGTTCCCTCACCACAATCCAGATTCTTTTGGGGAGTTACCAGTACAGTAACCATACCAGGAAGTACTTAATTTATTAAGCTACTGCTTTTCTTAATCTCAGTGGAGATATTTACTGATAAACAGCTACCTACGCAGCATGTTCATGTCGTTCCTACATGAGCTTTTATCTCTCTGCCCTCACCACAAATCAGATTCTTCTGAGGAGTTCCCAGTACATTATCCTTTCCCCTGTGTAATTACCTTAACAAGCTCCAGCTGTTTTTATTCTCAGAAGGTTTACTCCCTGATATACAGCTGCCTACCCCCTTCGTAAGTGCAGGTCCTAAATGAGCTTTTTTCTCTGTTCCCTCACCACAATCCAGATTCTTTTGGGGAGTTACCAGTACAGTAACCATACCAGGAAGTACTTAATTTATTAAGCTACTGCTTTTCTTAATCTCAGTGGAGATATTTACTGATAAACAGCTACCTACGCAGCATGTTCATGTCGTTCCTAAATGAGCTTTTATCTCTCTGCCCTCACCACAAATCAGATTCTTCTGAGGAGTTCCCAGTACATTATCCTTTCCCCTGTGTAATTACCTTAACAAGCTCCAGCTGTTTTTATTCTCAGAAGGTTTACTCCCTGATATACAGCTGCCTACCCCCTTCGTAAGTGCAGGTCCTAAATGAGCTTTTTTCTCTGTTCCCTCACCACAATCCAGATTCTTTTGGGGAGTTACCAGTACAGTAACCATACCAGGAAGTACTTAATTTATTAAGCTACTGCTTTTCTTAATCTCAGTGGAGATATTTACTGATAAACAGCTACCTACGCAGCATGTTCATGTCGTTCCTAAATGAGCTTTTATCTCTCTGCCCTCACCACAAATCAGATTCTTCTGAGGAGTTCCCAGTACATTATCCTTTCCCCTGTGTAATTACCTTAACAAGCTCCAGCTGTTTTTATTCTCAGAAGGTTTACTCCCTGATATACAGCTGCCTACCCCCTTCGTAAGTGCAGGTCCTAAATGAGCTTTTTTCTCTGTTCCCTCACCACAATCCAGATTCTTTTGGGGAGTTACCAGTACAGTAACCATACCAGGAAGTACTTAATTTATTAAGCTACTGCTTTTCTTAATCTCAGTGGAGATATTTACTGATAAACAGCTACCTACGCAGCATGTTCATGTCGTTCCTAAATGAGCTTTTATCTCTCTGCCCTCACCACAAATCAGATTCTTCTGAGGAGTTCCCAGTACATTATCCTTTCCCCTGTGTAATTACCTTAACAAGCTCCAGCTGTTTTTATTCTCAGAAGGTTTACTCCCTGATATACAGCTGCCTACCCCTTTCGTAAGTGCAGGTCCTAAATGAGCTTTTTTCTCTGTTCCATCACCACAATCCAGATTCTTTTGGGGAGTTACCAGTACAGTAACCATACCAGGAAGTACTTAATTTATTAAGCTACTGCTTTTCTTAATCTCAGTGGAGATATTTACTGATAAACAGCTACCTACGCAGCATGTTCATGTCGTTCCTACATGAGCTTTTATCTCTCTGCCCTCACCACAAATCAGATTCTTCTGAGGAGTTCCCAGTACATTATCCTTTCCCCTGTGTAATTACCTTAACAAGCTCCAGCTGTTTTTATTCTCAGAAGGTTTACTCCCTGATATAGAGCTGCCTACCCCCTTCGTAAGTGCAGGTCCTAAATGAGCTTTTTTCTCTGTTCCCTCACCACAATCCAGATTCTTTTGGGGAGTTACCAGTACAGTAACCATACCAGGAAGTACTTAATTTATTAAGCTACTGCTTTTCTTAATCTCAGTGGAGATATTTACTGATAAACAGCTACCTACGCAGCATGTTCATGTCGTTCCTAAATGAGCTTTTATCTCTCTGCCCTCACCACAAATCAGATTCTTCTGAGGAGTTCCCAGTACATTATCCTTTCCCCTGTGTAATTACCTTAACAAGCTCCAGCTGTTTTTATTCTCAGAAGGTTTACTCCCTGATATACAGCTGCCTACCCCTTCGTAAGTGCAGGTCCTAAATGAGCTTTTTTCTCTGTTCCCTCACCACAATCCAGATTCTTTTGGGGAGTTACCAGTACAGTAACCATACCAGGAAGTACTTAATTTATTAAGCTACTGCTTTTCTTAATCTCAGTGGAGATATTTACTGATAAACAGCTACCTACGCAGCATGTTCATGTCGTTCCTAAATGAGCTTTTATCTCTCTGCCCTCACCACAAATCAGATTCTTCTGAGGAGTTCCCAGTACATTATCCTTTCCCCTGTGTAATTACCTTAACAAGCTCCAGCTGTTTTTACTCTCAGAAGGTTTACTCCCTGATATACAGCTGCCTACCCCCTTCGTAAGTGCAGGTCCTAAATGAGCTTTTTTCTCTGTTCCCTCACCACAATCCAGATTCTTTTGGGGAGTTACCAGTACAGCAACCATACCAGGAAGTACTTAATTTATTAAGCTACTGCTTTTCTTAATCTCAGTGGAGATATTTACTGATAAACAGCTACCTACGCAGCATGTTCATGTCGTTCCTAAATGAGCTTTTATCTCTCTGCCCTCACCACAAATCAGATTCTTCTGAGGAGTTCCCAGTACATTATCCTTTCCCCTGTGTAATTACCTTAACAAGCTCCAGCTGTTTTTATTCTCAGAAGGTTTACTCCCTGATATACAGCTGCCTACCCCCTTCGTAAGTGCAGGTCCTAAATGAGCTTTTTTCTCTGTTCCCTCACCACAATCCAGATTCTTTTGGGGAGTTACCAGTACAGTAACCATACCAGGAAGTACTTAATTTATTAAGCTACTGCTTTTCTTAATCTCAGTGGAGATATTTACTGATAAACAGCTACCTACGCAGCATGTTCATGTCGTTCCTAAATGAGCTTTTATCTCTCTGCCCTCACCACAAATCAGATTCTTCTGAGGAGTTCCCAGTACATTATCCTTTCCCCTGTGTAATTACCTTAACAAGCTCCAGCTGTTTTTATTCTCAGAAGGTTTACTCCCTGATATACAGCTGCCTACCCCCTTCGTAAGTGCAGGTCCTAAATGAGCTTTTTTCTCTGTTCCCTCACCACAATCCAGATTCTTTTGGGGAGTTACCAGTACAGTAACCATACCAGGAAGTACTTAATTTATTAAGCTACTGCTTTTCTTAATCTCAGTGGAGATATTTACTGATAAACAGCTACCTACGCAGCATGTTCATGTCGTTCCTAAATGAGCTTTTATCTCTCTGCCCTCACCACAAATCAGATTCTTCTGAGGAGTTCCCAGTACATTATCCTTTCCCCTGTGTAATTACCTTAACAAGCTCCAGCTGTTTTTACTCTCAGAATGTTTACTCCCTAATATACAGCTGCCTACTCCCTTCGTAAGTGCAGGTCCTAAATGAGCTTTTTTCTCTGTTCCCTCACCACAATCCAGATTCTTTTGGGGAGTTACCAGTACAGTAACCATACCAGGAAGTACTTAATTTATTAAGCTACTGCTTTTCTTAATCTCAGTGGAGATATTTACTGATAAACTGCTACCTACGCACCATGTTCATGTCGTTCCTAAATGAGCTTTTATCTCTCTGCCCTCACCACAAATCAGATTCTTCTGAGGAGTTCCCAGTACATTATCCTTTCCCCTGTGTAATTACCTTAACAAGCTCCAGCTGTTTTTCTTCTCAGAAGGTTTACTCCCTGATATACAGCTGCCTACCCCCTTCGTAAGTGCAGGTCCTAAATGAGCTTTTTTCTCTGTTCCCTCACCACAATCCAGATTCTTTTGGGGAGTTACCAGTACAGTAACCATACCAGGAAGTACTTAATTTATTAAGCTACTGCTTTTCTTAATCTCAGTGGAGATATTTACTGATAAACAGCTACCTACGCAGCATGTTCATGTCGTTCCTAAATGAGCTTTTATCTCTCTGCCCTCACCACAAATCAGATTCTTCTGAGGAGTTCCCAGTACATTATCCTTTCCCCTGTGTAATTACCTTAACAAGCTCCAGCTGTTTTTATTCTCAGAAGGTTTACTCCCTGATATACAGCTGCCTACCCCCTTCGTAAGTGCAGGTCCTAAATGAGCTTTTTTCTCTGTTCCCTCACCACAATCCAGATTCTTTTGGGGAGTTACCAGTACAGTAACCATACCAGGAAGTACTTAATTTATTAAGCTACTGCTTTTCTTAATCTCAGTGGAGATATTTACTGATAAACAGCTACCTACGCAGCATGTTCATGTCGTTCCTAAATGAGCTTTTATCTCTCTGCCCTCACCACAAATCAGATTCTTCTGAGGAGTTCCCAGTACATTATCCTTTCCCCTGTGTAATTACCTTAACAAGCTCCAGCTGTTTTTATTCTCAGAAGGTTTACTCCCTGATATACAGCTGCCTACCCCCTTCGTAAGTGCAGGTCCTAAATGAGCTTTTTTCTCTGTTCCCTCACCACAATCCAGATTCTTTTGGGGAGTTACCAGTACAGTAACCATACCAGGAAGTACTTAATTTATTAAGCTACTGCTTTTCTTAATCTCAGTGGAGATATTTACTGATAAACAGCTACCTACGCAGCATGTTCATGTCGTTCCTAAATGAGCTATTTTCTCTCTGCCCTCACCACAAGTCAGATTCTTTTGAGGAGTTCCCAGTACATTATCCTTTCCCCTGTGTAATTACCTTAACAAGCTCCAGCTGTTTTTATTCTCAGAAGGTTTACTCCCTGATATACAGCTGCCTACCCCCTTCGTAAGTGCAGGTCCTAAATGAGCTTTTTTCTCTGTTCCCTCACCACAATCCAGATTCTTTTGGGGAGTTACCAGTACAGTAACCATACCAGGAAGTACTTAATTTATTAAGCTACTGCTTTTCTTAATTTCAGTGGAGATATTTACTGATAAACAGCTACCTACGCAGCATGTTCATGTCGTTCCTAAATGAGCTTTTATCTCTCTGCCCTCACCACAAATCAGATTCTTCTGAGGAGTTCCCAGTACATTATCCTTTCCCCTGTGTAATTACCTTAACAAGCTCCAGCTGTTTTTTTTCTCAGAAGGTTTACTCCCTGATATACAGCTGCCTACCCCCTTCGTAAGTGCAGGTCCTAAATGAGCTTTTTTCTCTGTTCCCTCACCACAATCCAGATTCTTTTGGGGAGTTACCAGTACAGTAACCATACCAGGAAGTACTTTATTTATTAAGCTACTGCTTTTCTTAATCTCAGTGGAGATATTTACTGATAAACAGCTACCTACGCAGCATGTTCATGTCGTTCCTACATGAGCTTTTATCTCTCTGCCCTCACCACAAATCAGATTCTTCTGAGGAGTTCCCAGTACATTATCCTTTCCCCTGTGTAATTACCTTAACAAGCTCCAGCTGTTTTTATTCTCAGAAGGTTTACTCCCTGATATACAGCTGCCTACCCCCTTCGTAAGTGCAGGTCCTAAATGAGCTTTTTTCTCTGTTCCCCCACCACAATCCAGATTCTTTTGGGGAGTTACCAGTACAGTAACCATACCAGGAAGTACTTAATTTATTAAGCTACTGCTTTTCTTAATCTCAGTGGAGATATTTACTGATAAACAGCTACCTACGCAGCATGTTCATGTCGTTCCTAAATGAGCTTTTATCTCTCTGCCCTCACCACAAATCAGATTCTTCTGAGGAGTTCCCAGTACATTATCCTTTCCCCTGTGTAATTACCTTAACAAGCTCCAGCTGTTTTTATTCTCAGAAGGTTTACTCCCTGATATACAGCTGCCTACCCCCTTCGTAAGTGCAGGTCCTAAATGAGCTTTTTTCTCTGTTCCCTCACCACAATCCAGATTCTTTTGGGGAGTTACCAGTACAGTAACCATACCAGGAAGTACTTAATTTATTAAGCTACTGCTTTTCTTAATCTCAGTGGAGATATTTACTGATAAACAGCTACCTACGCAGCATGTTCATGTCGTTCCTAAATGAGCTTTTATCTCTCTGCCCTCACCACAAATCAGATTCTTCTGAGGAGTTCCCAGTACATTATCCTTTCCCCTGTGTAATTACCTTAACAAGCTCCAGCTGTTTTTACTCTCAGAATGTTTACTCCCTAATATACAGCTGCCTACTCCCTTCGTAAGTGCAGGTCCTAAATGAGCTTTTTTCTCTGTTCCCTCACCACAATCCAGATTCTTTTGGGGAGTTACCAGTACAGTAACCATACCAGGAAGTACTTAATTTATTAAGCTACTGCTTTTCTTAATCTCAGTGGAGATATTTACTGATAAACTGCTACCTACGCACCATGTTCATGTCGTTCCTAAATGAGCTTTTATCTCTCTGCCCTCACCACAAATCAGATTCTTCTGAGGAGTTCCCAGTACATTATCCTTTCCCCTGTGTAATTACCTTAACAAGCTCCAGCTGTTTTTCTTCTCAGAAGGTTTACTCCCTGATATACAGCTGCCTACCCCCTTCGTAAGTGCAGGTCCTAAATGAGCTTTTTTCTCTGTTCCCTCACCACAATCCAGATTCTTTTGGGGAGTTACCAGTACAGTAACCATACCAGGAAGTACTTAATTTATTAAGCTACTGCTTTTCTTAATCTCAGTGGAGATATTTACTGATAAACAGCTACCTACGCAGCATGTTCATGTCGTTCCTAAATGAGCTTTTATCTCTCTGCCCTCACCACAAATCAGATTCTTCTGAGGAGTTCCCAGTACATTATCCTTTCCCCTGTGTAATTACCTTAACAAGCTCCAGCTGTTTTTATTCTCAGAAGGTTTACTCCCTGATATACAGCTGCCTAGCCCCTTCGTAAGTGCAGGTCCTAAATGAGCTTTTTTCTCTGTTCCCTCACCACAATCCAGATTCTTTTGGGGAGTTACCAGTACAGTAACCATACCAGGAAGTACTTAATTTATTAAGCTACTGCTTTTCTTAATCTCAGTGGAGATATTTACTGATAAACAGCTACCTACGCAGCATGTTCATGTCGTTCCTAAATGAGCTTTTATCTCTCTGCCCTCACCACAAATCAGATTCTTCTGAGGAGTTCCCAGTACATTATCCTTTCCCCTGTGTAATTACCTTAACAAGCTCCAGCTGTTTTTATTCTCAGAAGGTTTACTCCCTGATATACAGCTGCCTACCCCCTTCGTAAGTGCAGGTCCTAAATGAGCTTTTTTCTCTGTTCCCTCACCACAATCCAGATTCTTTTGGGGAGTTACCAGTACAGTAACCATACCAGGAAGTACTTAATTTATTAAGCTACTGCTTTTCTTAATCTCAGTGGAGATATTTACTGATAAACAGCTACCTACGCAGCATGTTCATGTCGTTCCTAAATGAGCTATTTTCTCTCTGCCCTCACCACAAGTCAGATTCTTTTGAGGAGTTCCCAGTACATTATCCTTTCCCCTGTGTAATTACCTTAACAAGCTCCAGCTGTTTTTATTCTCAGAAGGTTTACTCCCTGATATACAGCTGCCTACCCCCTTCGTAAGTGCAGGTCCTAAATGAGCTTTTTTCTCTGTTCCCTCACCACAATCCAGATTCTTTTGGGGAGTTACCAGTACAGTAACCATACCAGGAAGTACTTAATTTATTAAGCTACTGCTTTTCTTAATTTCAGTGGAGATATTTACTGATAAACAGCTACCTACGCAGCATGTTCATGTCGTTCCTAAATGAGCTTTTATCTCTCTGCCCTCACCACAAATCAGATTCTTCTGAGGAGTTCCCAGTACATTATCCTTTCCCCTGTGTAATTACCTTAACAAGCTCCAGCTGTTTTTTTTCTCAGAAGGTTTACTCCCTGATATACAGCTGCCTACCCCCTTCGTAAGTGCAGGTCCTAAATGAGCTTTTTTCTCTGTTCCCTCACCACAATCCAGATTCTTTTGGGGAGTTACCAGTACAGTAACCATACCAGGAAGTACTTTATTTATTAAGCTACTGCTTTTCTTAATCTCAGTGGAGATATTTACTGATAAACAGCTACCTACGCAGCATGTTCATGTCGTTCCTACATGAGCTTTTATCTCTCTGCCCTCACCACAAATCAGATTCTTCTGAGGAGTTCCCAGTACATTATCCTTTCCCCTGTGTAATTACCTTAACAAGGTCCAGCTGTTTTTATTCTCAGAAGGTTTACTCCCTGATATACAGCTGCCTACCCCCTTCGTAAGTGCAGGTCCTAAATGAGCTTTTTTCTCTGTTCCCCCACCACAATCCAGATTCTTTTGGGGAGTTACCAGTACAGTAACCATACCAGGAAGTACTTAATTTATTAAGCTACTGCTTTTCTTAATCTCAGTGGAGATATTTACTGATAAACAGCTACCTACGCAGCATGTTCATGTCGTTCCTAAATGAGCTATTTTCTCTCTGCCCTCACCACAAGTCAGATTCTTCTGAGGAGTTCCCAGTACATTATCCTTTCCCCTGTGTAATTACCTTAACAAGCTCCAGCTGTTTTTATTCTCAGAAGGTTTACTCCCAGATAAACAGCTGCCTACCCCCTTCGTAAGTGCAGGTCCTAAATGAGCTTTTTTCTCTGTTCCCTCACCACAATCCAGATTCTTTTGGGGAGTTACCAGTACAGTAACCATACCAGGAAGTACTTAATTTATTAAGCTACTGCTTTTCTTAATCTCAGTGGAGATATTTACTGATAAACAGCTACCTACGCAGCATGTTCATGTCGTTCCTAAATGAGCTTTTATCTCTCTGCCCTCACCACAAATCAGATTCTTCTGAGGAGTTCCCAGTACATTATCCTTTCCCCTGTGTAATTACCTTAACAAGCTCCAGCTGTTTTTACTCTCAGAAGGTTTACTCCCTGATATACAGCTGCCTACCCCCTTCGTAAGTGCAGGTCCTAAATGAGCTTTTTTCTCTGTTCCCTCACCACAATCCAGATTCTTTTGGGGAGTTACCAGTACAGTAACCATACCAGGAAGTACTTAATTTATTAAGCTACTGCTTTTCTTAATCTCAGTGGAGATATTTACTGATAAACAGCTACCTACGCAGCATGTTCATGTCGTTCCTAAATGAGCTTTTATCTCTCTGCCCTCACCACAAATCAGATTCTTCTGAGGAGTTCCCAGTACATTATCCTTTCCCCTGTGTAATTACCTTAACAAGCTCCAGCTGTTTTTACTCTCAGAAGGTGTACTCCCTGATATACAGCTGCCTACCCCCTTCGTAAGTTCAGGTCCTAAATGAGCTTTTTTCTCTGTTCCCTCACCACAATCCAGATTCTTTTGGGGAGTTACCAGTACAGTAACCATACCAGGAAGTACTTAATTTATTAAGCTACTGCTTTTCTTAATCTCAGTGGAGATATTTACTGATAAACAGCTACCTACGCAGCATGTTCATGTCGTTCCTAAATGAGCTTTTATCTCTCTGCCCTCACCACAAATCAGATTCTTCTGAGGAGTTCCCAGTACATTATCCTTTCCCCTGTGTAATTACCTTAACAAGCTCCAGCTGTTTTTCTTCTCAGAAGGTTTCCTCCCTGTTATACAGCTGCCTACCCCCTTCGTAAGTGCAGGTCCTAAATGAGCTTTTTTCTCTGTTCCCTCACCACAATCCAGATTCTTTTGGGGAGTTACCAGTACAGTAACCATACCAGGAAGTACTTAATTTATTAAGCTACTGCTTTTCTTAATCTCAGTGGAGATATTTACTGATAAACAGCTACCTACGCAGCATGTTCATGTCGTTCCTAAATGAGCTTTTATCTCTCTGCCCTCACCACAAATCAGATTCTACTGAGGAGTTCCCAGTACATTATCCTTTCCCCTGTGTAATTACCTTAACAAGCTCCAGCTGTTTTTATTCTCAGAAGGTTTACTCCCTGATATACAGCTGCCTACCCCCTTCGTAAGTGCAGGTCCTAAATGAGCTTTTTTCTCTGTTCCCTCACCACAATCCAGATTCTTTTGGGGAGTTACCAGTACAGTAACCATACCAGGAAGTACTTAATTTATTAAGCTACTGCTTTTCTTAATCTCAGTGGAGATATTTACTGATAAACAGCTACCTACGCAGCATGTTCATGTCGTTCCTAAATGAGCTTTTATCTCTCTGCCCTCACCACAAATCAGATTCTTCTGAGGAGTTCCCAGTACATTATCCTTTCCCCTGTGTAATTACCTTAACAAGCTCCAGCTGTTTTTCTTCTCAGAAGGTTTACTCCCTGATATACAGCTGCCTACCCCCTTCGTAAGTGCAGGTCCTAAATGAGCTTTTTTCTCTGTTCCCTCACCACAATCCAGATTCTTTTGGGGAGTTACCAGTACAGTAACCATACCAGGAAGTACTTAATTTATTAAGCTACTGCTTTTCTTAATCTCAGTGGAGATATTTACTGATAAACAGCTACCTACGCAGCATGTTCATGTCGTTCCTAAATGAGCTTTTATCTCTCTGCCCTCACCACAAATCAGATTCTTCTGAGGAGTTCCCAGTACATTATCCTTTCCCCTGTGTAATTACGTTAACAAGCTCCAGCTGTTTTTATTCTCAGAAGGTTTACTCCCTGATATACAGCTGCCTACCCCCTTCGTAAGTGCAGGTCCTAAATGAGCTTTTTTCTCTGTTCCCTCACCACAATCCAGATTCTTTTGGGGAGTTACCAGTACAGTAACCATACCAGGAAGTACTTAATTTATTAAGCTACTGCTTTTCTTAATCTCAGTGGAGATATTTACTGATAAACAGCTACCTACGCAGCATGTTCATGTCGTTCCTAAATGAGCTTTTATCTCTCTGCCCTCACCACAAATCAGATTCTTCTGAGGAGTTCCCAGTACATTATCCTTTCCCCTGTGTAATTACCTTAACAAGCTCCAGCTGTTTTTATTCTCAGAAGGTTTACTCCCTGATATACAGCTGCCTACCCCCTTCGTAAGTGCAGGTCCTAAATGAGCTTTTTTCTCTGTTCCCTCACCACAATCCAGATTCTTTTGGGGAGTTACCAGTACAGTAACCATACCAGGAAGTACTTAATTTATTAAGCTACTGCTTTTCTTAATCTCAGTGGAGATATTTACTGATAAACAGCTACCTACGCAGCACGTTCATGTCGTTCCTAAATGAGCTTTTAGCTCTCTGCCCTCACCACAAATCAGATTCTTCTGAGGAGTTCCCAGTACATTATCCTTTCCCCTGTGTAATTACCTTAACAAGCTCCAGCTGTTTTTATTCTCAGAAGGTTTACTCCCTGATATACAGCTGCCTACCCCCTTCGTAAGTGCAGGTCCTAAATGAGCTTTTTTCTCTGTTCCCTCACCACAATCCAGATTCTTTTGGGGAGTTACCAGTACAGTAACCATACCAGGAAGTACTTAATTTATTAAGCTACTGCTTTTCTTAATCTCAGTGGAGATATTTACTGATAAACAGCTACCTACGCAGCATGTTCATGTCGTTCCTAAATGAGCTTTTATCTCTCTGCCCTCACCACAAATCAGATTCTTCTGAGGAGTTCCCAGTAAATTATCCTTTCCCCTGTGTAATTACCTTAACAAGCTCCAGCTGTTTTTCTTCTCAGAAGGTTTACTCCCTGATATACAGCTGCCTACCCCCTTCGTAAGTGCAGGTCCTAAATGAGCTTTTTTCTCTGTTCCCTCACCACAATCCAGATTCTTTTGGGGAGTTACCAGTACAGTAACCATACCAGGAAGTACTTAATTTATTAAGCGACTGCTTTTCTTAATCTCAGTGGAGATATTTACTGATAAACAGCTACCTACGCAGCATGTTCATGTCGTTCCTAAATGAGCTTTTATCTCTCTGCCCTCACCACAAATCAGATTCTACTGAGGAGTTCCCAGTACATTATCCTTTCCCCTGTGTAATTACCTTAACAAGCTCCAGCTGTTTTTCTTCTCAGAAGGTTTACTCCCTGATATACAGCTGCCTACCCCCTTCGTAAGTGCAGGTCCTAAATGAGCTTTTTTCTCTGTTCCCTCACCACAATCCAGATTCTTTTGGGGAGTTACCAGTACAGTAACCATACCAGGAAGTACTTAATTTATTAAGCTACTGCTTTTCTTAATCTCAGTGGAGATATTTACTGATAAACAGCTACCTACGCAGCATGTTCATGTCGTTCCTAAATGAGCTTTTATCTCTCTGCCCTCACCACAAATCAGATTCTACTGAGGAGTTCCCAGTACATTATCCTTTCCCCTGTGTAATTACCTTAACAAGCTCCAGCTGTTTTTACTCTCAGAAGGTTTACTCCCTGATATACAGCTGCCTACCCCCTTCGTAAGTGCAGGTCCTAAATGAGCTTTTTTCTCTGTTCCCTCACCACAATCCAGATTCTTTTGGGGAGTTACCAGTACAGTAACCATACCAGGAAGTACTTAATTTATTAAGCTACTGCTTTTCTTAATCTCAGTGGAGATATTTACTGATAAACAGCTACATACGCAGCATGTTCATGTCGTTCCTAAATGAGCTTTTATCTCTCTGCCCTCACCACAAATCAGATTCTTCTGAGGAGTTCCCAGTACATTATCCTTTCCCCTGTGTAATTACCTTAACAAGCTCCAGCTGTTTTTATTCTCAGAAGGTTTACTCCCTGATATACAGCTGCCTACCCCCTTCGTAAGTGCAGGTCCTAAATGAGCTTTTTTCTCTGTTCCCTCACCACAATCCAGATTCTTTTGGGGAGTTACCAGTACAGTAACCATACCAGGAAGTACTTAATTTATTAAGCTACTGCTTTTCTTAATCTCAGTGGAGATATTTACTGATAAACAGCTACCTACGCAGCATGTTCATGTCGTTCTTAAATGAGCTTTTATCTCTCTGCCCTCACCACAAATCAGATTCTTCTGAGGAGTTCCCAGTACATTATCCTTTCCCCTGTGTAATTACCTTAACAAGCTCCAGCTGTTTTTATTCTCAGAAGGTTTACTCCCTGATATACAGCTGCCTACCCCCTTCGTAAGTGCAGGTCCTAAATGAGCTTTTTTCTCTGTTCCCCCACCACAATCCAGATTCTTTTGGGGAGTTACCAGTACAGTAACCATACCAGGAAGTACTTAATTTATTAAGCTACTGCTTTTCTTAATCTCAGTGGAGATATTTACTGATAAACAGCTACCTACGCAGCATGTTCATGTCGTTCCTAAATGAGCTATTTTCTCTCTGCCCTCACCACAAGTCAGATTCTTCTGAGGAGTTCCCAGTACATTATCCTTTCCCCTGTGTAATTACCTTAACAAGCTCCAGCTGTTTTTATTCTCAGAAGGTTTACTCCCAGATATACAGCTGCCTACCCCCTTCGTAAGTGCAGGTCCTAAATGAGCTTTTTTCTCTGTTCCCTCACCACAATCCAGATTCTTTTGGGGAGTTACCAGTACAGTAACCATACCAGGAAGTACTTAATTTATTAAGCTACTGCTTTTCTTAATCTCAGTGGAGATATTTACTGATAAACAGCTACCTACGCAGCATGTTCATGTCGTTCCTAAATGAGCTTTTATCTCTCTGCCCTCACCACAAATCAGATTCTTCTGAGGAGTTCCCAGGACATTATCCTTTCCCCTGTGTAATTACCTTAACAAGCTCCAGCTGTTTTTACTCTCAGAAGGTTTACTCCCTGATATACAGCTGCCTACCCCCTTCGTAAGTGCAGGTCCTAAATGAGCTTTTTTCTCTGTTCCCTCACCACAATCCAGATTCTTTTGGGGAGTTACCAGTACAGTAACCATACCAGGAAGTACTTAATTTATTAAGCTACTGCTTTTCTTAATCTCAGTGGAGATATTTACTGATAAACAGCTACCTACGCAGCATGTTCATGTCGTTCATAAATGAGCTTTTATCTCTCTGCCCTCACCACAAATCAGATTCTTCTGAGGAGTTCCCAGTACATTATCCTTTCCCCTGTGTAATTACCTTAACAAGCTCCAGCTGTTTTTATTCTCAGAAGGTTTACTCCCTGATATACAGCTGCCTACCCCCTTCGTAAGTGCAGGTCCTAAATGAGCTTTTTTCTCTGTTCCCTCACCACAATCCAGATTCTTTTGGGGAGTTACCAGTACAGTAACCATACCAGGAAGTACTTAATTTATTAAGCTACTGCTTTTCTTAATCTCAGTGGAGATATTTACTGATAAACAGCTACCTACGCAGCATGTTCATGTCGTTCCTAAATGAGCTTTTATCTCTCTGCCCTCACCACAAATCAGATTCTTCTGAGGAGTTCCCAGTACATTATCCTTTCCCCTGTGTAATTACCTTAACAAGCTCCAGCTGTTTTTATTCTCAGAAGGTTTACTCCCTGATATACAGCTGCCTACCCCCTTCGTAAGTGCAGGTCCTAAATGAGCTTTTTTCTCTGTTCCCCCACCACAATCCAGATTCTTTTGGGGAGTTACCAGTACAGTAACCATACCAGGAAGTACTTAATTTATTAAGCTACTGCTTTTCTTAATCTCAGTGGAGATATTTACTGATAAACAGCTACCTACGCAGCATGTTCATGTCGTTCTTAAATGAGCTATTTTCTCTCTGCCCTCACCACAAGTCAGATTCTTCTGAGGAGTTCCCAGTACATTATCCTTTCCCCTGTGTAATTACCTTAACAAGCTCCAGCTGTTTTTATTCTCAGAAGGTTTACTCCCAGATATACAGCTGCCTACCCCCTTCGTAAGTGCAGGTCCTAAATGAGCTTTTTTCTCTGTTCCCTCACCACAATCCAGATTCTTTTGGGGAGTTACCAGTACAGTAACCATACCAGGAAGTACTTAATTTATTAAGCTACTGCTTTTCTTAATCTCAGTGGAGATATTTACTGATAAACAGCTACCTACGCAGCATGTTCATGTCGTTCCTAAATGAGCTTTTATCTCTCTGCCCTCACCACAAATCAGATTCTTCTGAGGAGTTCCCAGTACATTATCCTTTCCCCTGTGTAATTACCTTAACAAGCTCCAGCTGTTTTTCTTCTCAGAAGGTTTACTCCCTGATATACAGCTGCCTACCCCCTTCGTAAGTGCAGGTCCTAAATGAGCTTTTTTCTCTGTTCCCTCACCACAATCCAGATTCTTTTGGGGAGTTACCAGTACAGTAACCATACCAGGAAGTACTTAATTTATTAAGCTACTGCTTTTCTTAATCTCAGTGGAGATATTTACTGATAAACAGCTACCTACGCAGCATGTTCATGTCGTTCCTAAATGAGCTTTTATCTCTCTGCCCTCACCACAAATCAGATTCTACTGAGGAGTTCCCAGTACATTATCCTTTCCCCTGTGTAATTACCTTAACAAGCTCCAGCTGTTTTTCTTCTCAGAAGGTTTACTCCCTGATATACAGCTGCCTACCCCCTTCGTAAGTGCAGGTCTTAAATGAGCTTTTTTCTCTGTTCCCTCACCACAATCCAGATTCTTTTGGGGAGTTACCAGTACAGTAACCATACCAGGAAGTACTTAATTTATTAAGCTACTGCTTTTCTTAATCTCAGTGGAGATATTTACTGATAAACAGCTACCTACGCAGCATGTTCATGTCGTTCCTACATGAGCTTTTATCTCTCTGCCCTCACCACAAATCAGATTCTTCTGAGGAGTTCCCAGTACATTATCCTTTCCCCTGTGTAATTACCTTAACAAGCTCCAGCTGTTTTTACTCTCAGAAGGTTTACTCCCTGATATACAGCTGCCTACCCCCTTCGTAAGTTCAGGTCCTAAATGAGCTTTTTTCTCTGTTCCCTCACCACAATCCAGATTCTTTTGGGGAGTTACCAGTACAGTAACCATACCAGGAAGTACTTAATTTATTAAGCTACTGCTTTTCTTAATCTCAGTGGAGATATTTACTGATAAACAGCTACCTACGCAGCATGTTCATGTCGTTCCTAAATGAGCTTTTATCTCTCTGCCCTCACCACAAATCAGATTCTTCTGAGGAGTTCCCAGTACATTATCCTTTCCCCTGTGTAATTACCTTAACAAGCTCCAGCTGTTTTTCTTCTCAGAAGGTTTACTCCCTGATATACAGCTGCCTACCCCCTTCGTAAGTGCAGGTCCTAAATGAGCTTTTTTCTCTGTTCCCTCACCACAATCCAGATTCTTTTGGGGAGTTACCAGTACAGTAACCATACCAGGAAGTACTTAATTTATTAAGCTACTGCTTTTCTTAATCTCAGTGGAGATATTTACTGATAAACAGCTACCTACGCAGCATGTTCATGTCGTTCCTAAATGAGCTTTTATCTCTCTGCCCTCACCACAAATCAGATTCTACTGAGGAGTTCCCAGTACATTATCCTTTCCCCTGTGTAATTACCTTAACAAGCTCCAGCTGTTTTTATTCTCAGAAGGTTTACTCCCTGATATACAGCTGCCTACCCCCTTCGTAAGTGCAGGTCCTAAATGAGCTTTTTCTCTGTTCCCTCACCACAATCCAGATTCTTTTGGGGAGTTACCAGTACAGTAACCATACCAGGAAGTACTTAATTTATTAAGCTACTGCTTTTCTTAATCTCAGTGGAGATATTTACTGATAAACAGCTACCTACGCAGCATGTTCATGTCGTTCCTAAATGAGCTTTTATCTCTCTGCCCTCACCAAAAATCAGATTCTTCTGAGGAGTTCCCAGTACATTATCCTTTCCCCTGTGTAATTACCTTAACAAGCTCCAGCTGTTTTTTCTTCTCAGAAGGTTTACTCCCTGATATACAGCTGCCTACCCCCTTCGTAAGTGCAGGTCCTAAATGAGCTTTTTCTCTGTTCCCTCACCACAATCCAGATTCTTTTGGGGAGTTACCAGTACAGTAACCATACCAGGAAGTACTTAATTTATTAAGCTACTGCTATTCTTAATCTCAGTGGAGATATTTACTGATAAACAGCTACCTACGCAGCATGTTCATGTCGTTCCTAAATGAGCTTTTATCTCTCTGCCCTCACCACAAATCAGATTCTACTGAGGAGTTCCCAGTACATTATCCTTTCCCCTGTGTAATTACCTTAACAAGCTCCAGCTGTTTTTCTTCTCAGAAGGTTTACTCCCTGATATACAGCTGCCTACCCCCTTCGTAAGTGCAGGTCCTAAATGAGCTTTTTTCTCTGTTCCCTCACCACAATCCAGATTCTTTTGGGGAGTTACCAGTACAGTAACCATACCAGGAAGTACTTAATTTATTAAGCTACTGCTTTTCTTAATCTCAGTGGAGATATTTACTGATAAACAGCTACCTACGCAGCATGTTCATGTCGTTCCTACATGAGCTTTTATCTCTCTGCCCTCACCACAAATCAGATTCTTCTGAGGAGTTCCCAGTACATTATCCTTTCCCCTGTGTAATTACCTTAACAAGCTCCAGCTGTTTTTACTCTCAGAAGGTTTACTCCCTGATATACAGCTGCCTACCCCCTTCGTAAGTGCAGGTCCTAAATGAGCTTTTTTCTCTGTTCCCTCACCACAATCCAGATTCTTTTGGGGAGTTACCAGTACAGTAACCATACCAGGAAGTACTTAATTTATTAAGGTACTGCTTTTCTTAATCTCA
This sequence comes from Perognathus longimembris pacificus, assembly GCF_023159225.1. Taxonomy (NCBI): domain Eukaryota; kingdom Metazoa; phylum Chordata; class Mammalia; order Rodentia; family Heteromyidae; genus Perognathus; species Perognathus longimembris. Next base: position 56,820 of record NW_025960412.1, read on the forward strand.
GTGGAGATATTTACTGATAAACAGCTACCTACGCAGCATGTTCATGTCGTTCCTAAATGAGCTTTTATCTCTCTGCCCTAACCACAAATCAGATTCTTCTGAGGAGTTCCCAGTACATTATCCTTTCCCCTGTGTAATTACCTTAACAAGCTCCAGCTGTTTTTCTTCTCAGAAGGTTTACTCCCTGATATACAGCTGCCTACCCCCTTCGTAAGTGCAGGTCCTAAATGAGCTTTTTTCTCTGTTCCCTCACCACAATCCAGATTCTTTTGGGGAGTTACCAGTACAGTAACCATACCAGGAAGTACTTAATTTATTAAGCTACTGCTTTTCTTAATCTCAGTGGAGATATTTACTGATAAACAGCTACCTACGCAGCATGTTCATGTCGTTCTTAAATGAGCTATTTTCTCTCTGCCCTCACCACAAGTCAGATTCTTCTGAGGAGTTCCCAGTACATTATCCTTTCCCCTGTGTAATTACCTTAACAAGTTCCAGCTGTTTTTATTCTCAGAAGGTTTACTCCCTGATATACAGCTGCCTACCCCCTTCGTAAGTGCAGGTCCTAATGAGCTTTTTTCTCTGTTCCCTCACCACAATCCAGATTCTTTTGGGGAGTTACAAGTACAGGAACCATACCAGGAAGTACTTAATTTATTAAGCTACTGCTTTTCTTAATCTCAGTGGAGATATTTACTGATAAACAGCTACCTATGCAGCATGTTCATGTCGTTCCTAAATGAGCTTTTATCTCTCTGCCCTCACCACAAATCAGATTCTTCTGAGGAGTTCCCAGTACATTATCCTTTCCCCTGTGTAATTACCTTAACAAGCTCCAGCTGTTTTTACTCTCAGAAGGTTTACTCCCTGATATACAGCTGCCTACCCCCTTCGTAAGTGCAGGTCCTAAATGAGCTTTTTTCTCTGTTCCCTCACCACAATCCAGATTCTTTTGGGGAGTTACCAGTACAGTAACCATACCAGGAAGTACTTAATTTATTAAGCTACTGCTTTTCTTAATCTCAGTGGAGATATTTACTGATAAACAGCTACCTACGCAGCATGTTCATGTCGTTCCTAAATGAGCTTTTATCTCTCTGCCCTCACCACAAATCAGATTCTACTGAGGAGTTCCCAGTACATTATCCTTTCCCCTGTGTAATTACCTTAACAAGCTCCAGCTGTTTTTCTTCTCAGAAGGTTTACTCCCTGATATACAGCTGCCTACCCCCTTCGTAAGTGCAGGTCCTAAATGAGCTTTTTTCTCTGTTCCCTCACCACAATCCAGATTCTTTTGGGGAGTTACCAGTACAGTAACCATACCAGGAAGTACTTAATTTATTAAGCTACTGCTTTTCTTAATCTCAGTGGAGATATTTACTGATAAACAGCTACCTACGCAGCATGTTCATGTCGTTCCTAAATGAGCTTTTATCTCTCTGCCCTCACCAAAAATCAGATTCTTCTGAGGAGTTCCCAGTACATTATCCTTTCCCCTGTGTAATTACCTTAACAAGCTCCAGCTGTTTTTCTTCTCAGAAGGTTTACTCCCTGATATACAGCTGCCTACCCCCTTCGTAAGTGCAGGTCCTAAATGAGCTTTTTTCTCTGTTCCCTCACCACAATACAGATTCTTTTGGGGAGTTACCAGTACAGTAACCATACCAGGAAGTACTTAATTTATTAACCTACTGCTTTTCTTAATCTCAGTGGAGATATTTACTGATAAACAGCTACCTACGCAGCATGTTCATGTCGTTCCTAAATGAGCTTTTATCTCTCTGCCCTCACCACAAATCAGATTCTTCTGAGGAGTTCCCAGTACATTATCCTTTCCCCTGTGTAATTACCTTAACAAGCTCCAGCTGTTTTTATTCTCAGAAGGTTTACTCCCTGATATACAGCTGCCTACCCCCTTCGTAAGTGCAGGTCCTAAATGAGCTTTTTTCTCTGTTCCCTCACCACAATCCAGATTCTTTTGGGGAGTTACCAGTACAGTAACCATACCAGGAAGTACTTAATTTATTAAGCTACTGCTTTTCTTAATCTCAGTGGAGATATTTACTGATAAACAGCTACCTACGCAGCACGTTCATGTCGTTCCTAAATGAGCTTTTATCTCTCTGCCCTCACCACAAATCAGATTCTTCTGAGGAGTTCCCAGTACATTATCCTTTCCCCTGTGTAATTACCTTAACAAGCTCCAGCTGTTTTTCTTCTCAGAAGGTTTACTCCCTGATATACAGCTGCCTACCCCCTTCGTAAGTGCAGGTCCTAAATGAGCTTTTTTCTCTGTTCCCTCACCACAATCCAGATTCTTTTGGGGAGTTACCAGTACAGTAACCATACCAGGAAGTACTTAATTTATTAAGCTACTGCTTTTCTTAATCTCAGTGGAGATATTTACTGATAAACAGCTACCTACGCAGCATGTTCATGTCGTTCCTAAATGAGCTATTTTCTCTCTGCCCTCACCACAAGTCAGATTCTTCTGAGGAGTTCCCAGTACATTATCCTTTCCCCTGTGTAATTACCTTAACAAGCTCCAGCTGTTTTTATTCTCAGAAGGTTTACTCCCTGATATACAGCTGCCTACCCCCTTCGTAAGTGCAGGTCCTAAATGAGCTTTTTTCTCTGTTCCCTCACCACAATCCAGATTCTTTTGGGGAGTTACCAGTACAGTAACCATACCAGGAAGTACTTAATTTATTAAGCTACTGCTTTTCTTAATCTCAGTGGAGATATTTACTGATAAACAGCTACCTACGCAGCATGTTCATGTCGTTCCTAAATGAGCTTTTATCTCTCTGCCCTCACCACAAATCAGATTCTTCTGAGGAGTTCCCAGTACATTATCCTTTCCCCTGTGTAATTACC
>NW_025960413.1:0-50178 GCF_023159225.1 Perognathus longimembris pacificus
GCTCATACTAGGGCTTGAACTCAGGGCCTGGGCATTGCCCCTCAACTTTTTCGCTCAAGGCTGGCTTTCTATCACTTGAGCCACAGCTCTACTTTGGCTTTTTGGTGGCTATTGAAGGTGAGAGACTCATGGAAGTTCCTGCCTAGGCTGGCTTTGAATCTCAACCTTCAGATTCCAATCTCCTAAGAAGCTAGAATTATAACTGTGAGCCACCACCAGATGGCTTCTAGTCTCATGTTTTACCGGTAGCTGTTAAACACTCCACACAAGAAGTTCTCAACTTTAATCTCACTATTCATAGAATAGAATAGACTACCATCATATAGAACAGGCTGTCCATTCTATATTAAAAATCATGTTTAGAAAGTGGCTCAGGTAGTAGAGCTGAAGAGCTCAGGGACAGAGCCCAGGCCCAGAGTTCAAGCCCCATGACCAAGAAAAAAAATATCATGTTTCTTTCATTTGGAATATCAGCAGATCAGCTACCAGTGTACCTTTATCTACCTATCCATCAATTCTTAGAAATTCAAAAGGCAACCAACAAACTTTGTATCCATTCCTACAGATTTTCTCAGGAGCCATATTTTCTTCTATTATGAATTTCTGAAACATAAGTATAGTTTTCTTTCTCTACCACCAAAACATTTAAACAAATTCCCATATTGTAAAAATTTCATAGATTTATGTTATATGCTCCAAAATGTACTCTTCTTGATTTTGCTTATCCCACATGGAAAGTCCTTTTCAAATTAACATTTTGTGTCATCTTCATGGAACTAGAAACTCCATGAGGATACATGGCAAGTCTGCCTTATTTGCTCCCCCTCAAAAATAATCCCAAAATCTGGTACTGTTTAGAATTTATGCTAGGTAGAGAATTGACTAAGATGCTAAGTCGTTATTGCCCAGCTCTTACTTACAATGATATGACCAGTTTGTAAAAAGCCATATGTGGAAATGATTTGCACAAGATTGTGTAACATGTTAATGAAAAAGCCAAGGTGGCTTTCTTCATTTCCTATTCTTCATGGATGACACCACAGAGGTTCTTATACCTGTTTGCATTTCCTTAGCCTCAGATCCTCAGCTCCTCCCACTAGCCCCCAGATCCACCCATACCTAATGAGCCACTCCTACTCACTACCTATCTACTTCCCCTTTACCCCCAGAGAGAGAAGCTGCCACCTGCATAAGGTGCAGACACCATGTAGCTCCCTCTTCCATGGGAACTATGGCCCCACTAATAAACCTCCTTTTGAACCTTCTTCTCCTGTCTGTGATGATCTCTGCATGGTCCTCTGGGATGGCTGGGACATATCTTTTCAACACCTAATAGGCTGAGGAGGCCAATGGTACTGATGAATGAGTTCTTATCACTTGAATGGTGTATCCATTCCCATCGTTCTTCATTGGCTGGACAGAGAAACCTTTCTGTAAATATGCCTGCTTTATGCATACTTCATGGAAGATCCAAAGAACACAACCTGAAGTAGAATTCTGTAGCCATAGTGACGAGCCAAGTTACTCCCTTAGAGACAGTCAGGTATGACAGGGATCAAGCCACAAATAGCAGCTGTTATTTCCTTGTCTCTGCCATTGCTAACGCAAATCTGCTAAACATAGCTTTGTTGAATTATTTGGGGTTCTTAAAAGAAAATTTTCTTTAGTTTTTTAGAGCGTCTCTTGATTTTACAAAAAAGGTAAATATGCCTTTCTACTGAGGACAAACATGATATAATAATGACTGTCCAACTTTATGTTATAAATATCACTGTATAAATAAATCTGATTTGAATAGGTCTACGAGTCAGATGGAGAAGACACTCATTTTGGTAAACATCTCATATTGCAGCTGTAAAGACACCCTTTACTAAGTCCATGCCCATTAAATCCAAGTCTTTCTACCCGGTATGCTTCAGTATAAATGGTCTGTTTCCCCTGTCATTTTGGTGAACACTTTGGAGACAAAACTACGTATCATGAAAACCCCAAATTCCACTGCTACAACACCAAGAGATATTGACAGTCAAGATTATCTTTATAAATGACCTACAGATGTTTAACTAACCGCCATGTACATTAGCTTTAGGTTCTGAGCAACTTTTGCAACATTTCCCACTTGTTCCTCTGTGGAGCAGAGGAAGGAATGTAAGAAAAAGACAATGAACTGTGGGTGCAGCTTTAGTGGTAAGAGAATTTGCCTAGTCTTTCTGAGAAACTTACCAAAAAAAAAAAAACCAACACAAAAAAACAGAAGTATTATTTAAGCTCTAAACACTAATATGCCAAACAATTTACATAAATCGTACAATGGAGAAGGAATTTCTAGTCTTTTTTCCTGGTGAAAAAATGAAATGCATTCATTTGATCACAGTCACACCATTATTTAGTATTAGATCTAAGATTGCAGTCTAGACATATCCAGCTCATTCTGGTTTCCTTATTAGGCTTCTAGCTCTGGAGTCCCTCTGCCCAGGGGACAAATCCTAAGATTGCCAGCACTTAAAACTCTCCTAGTTATAGAAAGTAAATCACAAAGAGCCTCTCCTACTGTGAGAAGCCATTCAATAAATCGTCCTCAAAGCCTTCCCACAGAGGCTACCTGGGAAAACCCCAGTAAGACCTGAGTTCTAGTAGAAGCCATCAGTGAGTACAAACAACACAACTTTGCTTCTTTGCTACCGACCCTTGGCTCTGAGACTCAGCCTGTCATCAAGAGTGTCAACTTCAATGGATGGGCATGTGTCCACAGGAACTGAGTTGAGGTCACACTTGTCTCACTCTGTCCTGCAAACAGATGTCTGGGTGACAAGTCTTAGTCACACATGGCGAACAGAGGTTCAAGCCAAATCAGGTGGGAAGTGCCATATCTTTTTTCTAAGCCCTTTTGGCCAGCCAGCTCATTCCCTAAGATAATCCTGCATCAGCTGGTTTTCTCCAGAATCTTTTAACACAAAGCCTGCGTTTGGGAGATGTCTTGTTATTGGACAAGCAGAACTGAGTTTATTTCTGTAACTCACCAAAAACCCCATCTGGTTCTGTGTGTTTGAATGTGCCCCTTCAGAGTTCCCTCCCAAGGAGCCAGGTAAAAACTGATGTAATGCAGAGTTCTAGTGGTGGCAAGAAGGAAAGCAGGTGATAGAACATCCAAAAAACAACAACCCAAGAGAATTGCTGTTTATTATTCATTTATCACATTACGATGGAAAAACAGGGCTGGGAATGTGGATTAGTGGCAAGAAGCTCTCTGTTCGATTCCCCAGCACCACATATATGGAAAACGGCCAGACGGGGTGCTGTGGCTCAGGTGGCAGAGTGCTAGCCTTGAGCGGGAAGAAGCCAGGGACAGTGCTCAGGCCCTGAGTCCAAGGCCCAGGACTGACCAAAAAAAAAGCAAGATGGAAAAACAAAGTCTGTAATAATCATCCCAGGGAATATACAGCAAACTCTTAAGGATAATAGCTTTCTCCCAGATGACAAGAGTTCAATCACTGGCCTACATGAAGCATCATAAAAACAATAGTATCTCCTCTGGAAATAGAACTCAGTGTGGTCACTTTTCAACATTTTACCAAGTTTGTTATGAATCTTCCAAATTAAATTTAAGCTCCCCATATACACACAGCCCATGTACTGGATTTTTTTTGTATATTCAAAAGATGCTCTTTCCTGCCAGGTGTGATTTGTGAAGTCCTATACCTACCCTACCCACTGTCGGGGGAATTAACATCATCCCTATGGGGCAGGGGCAGCTGTGATTTCATTCCTGTGCTGGAAAAGTTCTTCCCTTGAATATCTTACTTCTGAGGTTTTTCTCAACTACTCAGGATGAAACACACAATGTCAAACATTCACGCTTTGTCTTCTCATCAAAAGACTTCACTGAAAAATAATATATCTCAAAGATGGTCAAATACAAATACTAAATACTAATACAAATACTAAAAGCTTTTATGCTGTATAACCTGAAAATTGAAAAGTCTAAACTGTGCCTGAACTAGTTATCATGAGACAAAAACCAACCTCAAACTATAAGAAATTACAGGCAGTAGTCCTTTTTATCCCCAGTCCCGGGGCTTGGACTCAGGGTCTTGGGTGCTATCCCTGAGCCTCTCTGTGCTCAAGGCTAGCGTTCTACCACTTGAGCCACAGTGCCTTTTCCAGCTTTTTCTTAGTTTGTTGGAGATAAGAGTCTCATAGACTTTGCTGACTAGGCTGGCTTTGAACTGCAATTCTCAGATCTCCACCTACTGAGTAGCCAGGATTACAGGTGTGAGCCAAGAGTGAACAACAGTCGCAAAGTTTTTCACAGTCACCTGCAGCTTAATCATAACTGGGGCGTATTCTAAGGGCTGTGCTGTTGCCATCCCACTGCTGAGCAAACATCACACAGCTCACTCACACAAACTAAGCTGGCTATGACATCACTAGGTTACACAATCTTAGGGGGCCACTGTTATATTTGTGACCTGTCTTGGGTTGAAGTGTCATTATGAAGCACATGACTACATTGAAATGAGCTCTTCCATATGAGAGAAAAAGACTCATTTTCCATGCATAAGGATGAAAGAAACTAGAATGTTCTTAAATACATTCACCATGTTTATCTAAACAACATCTTGAGATTCATGGGAGTTTTGATGCCTTATATAATATTGTATCCACTAAATGCCTTCCCCTGGCCATATTCCAAGAGCTTTTAAATTGTTAGGTCTACAGACAACTACCAAGGCTCAGAAGTCTGTGAATGAAGATTTAATGATTCGGGGGGTGGGGGTGGGGGTGCTCATTCACTACCGTTTTGTCTCTATCCTTCTAATACACACTGTCACTATGGTTTCTTATAACTACACAGAAAAATGGACAACATGTTGGAATATTTCTGGAAAGGTACTGAGAACAAAATAAAGAACTAATTTCCTTTAGTCTTCATTTTTACCTACAGGTTAGATCACTTGCGAATATAATTACCACAAACAACTCTGCACTAATATAACATTAGACACCAGGGCTTCACAGCTATTCAGACCATGTTCACCACGAACACTGAAGTTATTTAATAAAATTGAAGATGACTTATCAATGTGGGACAATAAGAACTTTGTATATCCCCTTGCCTATATTTTTCATGGTGATTACTTTTTTTTCCCCTCACAGACACTGGTATGCTGCTTAAAATAATATTTGTGGCTTTACTCACCAGCTGTCAAAGGGAGACATGTTGATTTTCTTAAAGCAAGTTGGGTCTGCATTCTTTCTCTGTTACTGTTACAGGTAGACCTGACAGGCATATGATCTTTTGTTTGCAAACGCTCTCCTCTAGATGGAACCTAGTTAAGTAAGTTTCATTTTTTACCTGCTGGACAGTTGCACTCAGAAGGTGTTTCTCTTGTGATTCTTAGTTTAGCCATGTGTTCGTAGGATTCCTGTAGGAAAAGAAGATATATTAAGAGCTAGCAGTAGTATTCCAGTTCTGTGAGTTCTTCAGCGACTCTTCCTCTGTGGCTGTTAATAATGTTTGATAGCCTGCACAAACAGCATTTATGTAAGTGCATGGATCTTAGGCAATGCTAACAGTACTCAAGACATAATTTTGTTTTTAATTTAAAAAGCAAATTACCATTGACATGGATTGATATATTTGGGTAACACCTTTCTTCCCTATTCAACTATCACCACCCTCTCCCTGCACAGCCAAGGCAAAACTCCGGCATTAACAGTGCAGCTCATGGCAATGTGTGTCCTCTCAATAACAGCCAATGTTGTAGACATACATTATCACATTCGGGCTGCAACTACTGCATCTCTCCACTGGCAGAATAACTACCCTCTCCTTACTGGAGTCTAAGTCATCTTTAAAGGAATCCCTTTCAATTCTCCATTCATCAATATCTGAGCACAACCTCTGTTAACTCTCCCCCTCCAAAAAAACAAAGGAAAACTTTTTTTTTCCATTTTTAGAACATTTAATATGAAAAGAATTCCGAGTTAAATGAATTTTTAAATCTATGGGCTTATTTCACTTTTAAGAGTGCTTACCATTCTCTATTGATGAGGCATAACCTTATCAAATGAAAAACAGATGTGAGCATTACAATGAATATTCTCCATACAACTGAGAATGCTGACAGCCCAGACTCCACAAAACTAAACAGCCGGGCAAAGCCCCTACTGCCATTGCCACATGCAATCCTTAAGGAAGACAGAGGGAAGATCCTACACACAGACTTGGAGAGAAACCAAAGAAGGGACTTGAATAAATAGATACCATAGAGGCTCACACATCCCAAATCAACTGTATAACCAGTAAGGGTGGATCCTGTAGACTGACTGAACCTGTGCAAAATTCTATCCACATGCAACTCCCCTCGAGAAAGGCCCAGCCTCACACACCTGAGCCAGAAGTCGCTCCACTCAAGTATTATGGTCTTCAGCTGATCCGCCTTCTTGGGCAGCCGGGGAATGGAGGGCGCCCCTTTAGCAGATTCCAGGGTGAGGATCCTCGCCTGAAGGTCGTTGGTTTTCACCCCAAGTTACAGACAAGAAATCACAGCCACCCCGGAGAAGAGGGTCGCCAGGGTGGTGCACGGGCGCATAGCGCAGGTGCAATGCTGCCTGGAGGGGCTGGGTTCTTCAGATCCAGCCTCTTGCCCTGCTCCCTTCCTCGCGGGCTTCTTCACCAGCATGGTAGGGGGGGTCCTCTGGCCACCTTCTACCTCCTGCCAAGACAAGTGGCCAGAGGAGAAGCGACAAGTCCTCCAAAGTTCAGTCCTGGCGGCTGCACAAGTAGTTGGCCGAGTAGGTGTCAGGCAGGCGCGGTGAGGGACCTGTATGGGGCTCAGCACGGGGACCCGCAGGCAAGGACCATCCTCAGCCTGTGGCTCTCCTCCCAGCTGGGAGAAAAACAAACAAAAGTAAATAATGCTCTCCCCTGCACTCCTCTGAGCTCCTCTGCTCTCCTCCTCTGCTCTACACTGCTCTCCTCCTCTGCTCTCCTTTTCGCCTCTCCTCCTCCTCTGCTCTCTGCCTCCTTTGCTCTCTTCCTCCTCTGCTCTCCTCCTCCTCTGCTCTCTTCCTCCTCCTCAATTGGATGATAAACTTGGCTTCAGGTGTGTTAGGGAGTTAGAAGCGTAAAGATAGAAGAGGGAAATGCGTTTCAAATGTACCCTAAGTGCATCAAGTATTGAAAATGAGTACTTCATTTGTGGCTCTGCAGCAATCTAACATGTTCTCGGACCCTGTTCGTGCCAATAAGATAGAGGAGCGTTGTGTGACAGATCTCTGGTCTTGCAGGCTTTAGGTTGTAACAGAAAGGAGAACTAGATGGTTCTGAATGTTTATTCAAGGTCCATCCACCCACTTCCTCACTTTCAGCCCTCCCATTATGTTCCTAAGCTTCAAGGAAATAAGTTTTTCTGTTCTCTCACCTGATCCACTCCAATCCCCCCATGTACGGTCCAGTGCCAGGTGCTAGCAAGATGGACAGGGAGCAAGGTGTGGGTACTGTTCATTGGGAGCTGCAGGCTTGCTGTGTTGGCTGGTCCCTCTGGAAGGAATGCTGGTTTAGTATGGAGACTTTCTGTCACTGTCCTTTCAGAGCTGTTGGAAATTCATTTCCCATCTCCTCCCCAGTTCATCCTTACTCCTTGGAAATGAACTCGGTTATAAATCACTCAACCCCTGTCTCCATCTCCAGATGCTCTGATGTGGGCTGTTTCTCCACAGCCTGTCTCTTGCTATAGAGGATGTCTAGCCTGTGGTGGAAAATGTATACTCACTGACCAGAGTAACACATACAAGGGCTTTTGTTTTCTTGGAACATCTCCTTGGTAGCTCTCACTTTAGCATGAATTGGATGGAGGGCCAATTCAATCTAAGCTGAAACAAAGGGTAGAGTGTGGAACTACTCACATGAGTCAAAATTAGTTTCAAGAAAATGGAAACAAGGATTCTGTATTTTCTCCTGGTTTTTTTTGTTTCTTTCTTTTTTGTTGTGTATGTTTGTTTATAGGTCTTTGGGAGGGTAAAGGAAGGCACAGAAATGGAGGGACAGAGGGTGAACAAATGCAGCAATGGTACTCAGTGGACACTTTTTGAAAATGAACTATACAACTTATGGGTAGGATTGGAGGGAAAAACCGGGAGCGAGAGAGGGAAGGGGTGACATTGTCCAAAAGAAATGTACTCTTTGCCTGACTTAACTGTAACCCCTCTGCACATCACATTGATAATAAAAAAATTAAGGATAAAAGATCCCTGAGAATCTGGTGGGTGTGATTGCCTCCTCTAAGTGTAAAGCTACTGAAGAGCTGAGCTTGGCTTCCTGCCTGCCCTCATTGAAGGACTGGTTAGGAAAATCCTAACCTGTATAAATCTACCTAAAAGAATTAAGCTCTGAGTTCTAAATTCCTTACAGGAAATGATAGGTGATATTTTGGAAAACTCAGTCTATAGTATCCAAGGAAGTGATTTCACTGTGGTATTTCTATACATTCCTCAAGCATATGAAATTCTGATTCTATTCTGAATTCCCCTTTGTAACCTGAGTACAATTCATTTATGACCTTTTTCCCCTTAATGTGCCAAATTTATTATGTTCTCCCTCTCACCCTGCATTTTCTCCTGCCTCCTGCTGGCTTCCAGTCCTTATTCAGATTTGTAGATTTTGCAAAAGAGAAACTATTTATCTGATTTCACTTTAGTGTTGTCTACTTTTTGGAAATGTTCCCTAGTCCTGACAGAAGTGGTTACTGCATCCTTCCTGCGGCTTCTCAGTAAACTTTTCAGTTGAGCAGCCCACTGTGGAATTGGCTCAGCAAAACATGTAAAGCTCCCACACCTGCAGAAAGTGCTACACAGGCTTGTAACTCCTTGAGGGTTAAGGAGCCGCCCACGTAAGTTCCTTTTGAGTATGAGTGCACTTAGTGTAGTGAATCTACTTCGAAGAACATACTGCAGGCAATATCAAGACTGTCACACAGTGAAAGAAGCACATCCTATTGAAGTTACTCACCTCTCTAACATTTCACTCCCTAGGCAGCTAAGTATTATCTGAAGATGGACACTGTGCATGATTTGGCAAAGAGCTAACCTGTTGTAGCTGACGTATCTTACTTAATAGGCTTTTGAGATCTAAGCCTGTATTCTATACTGGTTCATTCAAAACCTCTTCTACTACTACCAGGGGTATTTTCTTCCTGTCCCTACTCAATTCCTTTTGGACATTGAGCTCGCTTATGTGGGAGGTTGCAACAGCTTTTCCTATAGTCCCATGCACTTTGAAAGACTGCATGCTAGTGTACCAAATCCAGGTACTAGCGTCCTTCTTTTGCCCACCTCTGCTGGTATTTATGCTTCATCCCAAAGGTCAGAGTTTTCTGCCCTCAGGCCATTTGAGTACTTTTTTGGTTAGGTACTGGCTGTGTGTTCTTGATCCTCTTTACATTAGAGGCCTGGGATGGGTTCAAAAGCCATTAGTTACAATCAGGATTCAGGCTTGGTTCCTCCACCTTCATAGCCCAAGCCACTTACAACCCTTGGGTGTGTTAGTAGAATAGGAAGTACCTTCCACTGAGTGGAAGCCAGAGGGGCTTTTCCTATCCAAATACAAGGATGGGCTCAGAAGTCCCCCAATTGAAAAGCTTTGTTTGGACAAATATTCAAATAACCTCTGTTTCATATTCTCTTTCACAATCAAGCCAAAGACATTTATCGTGTGCTCTCCTACTTTGTGTGGCCAGTGTGATCTCAGCTATGGACACAATGGGTTCTGGCCTCTGTTTCCATGGTGTGGAGTCTTGGCTCTCTGGTGACCTGTGTTGCAGGAGTCTCTGGTCTGATGGTCATGCTAGAGTCCATTCCTGATGACAGTCTCCAGTCAACAGGAGTTCTGCCTTTCAGGCTCCTTGTATACACCTCTGGTCTTTGCTCATTGCTCTCATCAGCCCTTGGCTCCCTTGCCTAGCCCTGGTCCTTGAAGAGCCTCTACTCCATACCTCATGTTCTTAGGCTTAAATCGTTAGTAGAACTAGATCCAGTTCTTATGTCCAAGTACTAGAGGGAATTATGAGGTTTCAGAAAGAAGATTCTGAAAAATCTATGAATCCCTTAGCCTCTGCCAGCACCTGTCACCATAGAACGCTGCCCTGGTCTCCTTAAAGCCCTTAAGGCTGCTTCGGCCATTCTGTTTTTTGCCCTCTCCATAGTCTGTATCTGTGAATGTGGATAGAGTCCTAGCAACTTACCAAAGCAGAGCATGTAGAGATTGGCAGTGTGTCTCGTAGTTCCCATGGAGAAGGAGGCCAAGAAGCTGAACACTTTCTTTTTTTCTTTTCCTCCTGAGAAATTGGGTGGAGTGAACTGGCCCCTAGGTGGGACTACCATGAAAAGACCTCACAAACATCTAGGCTGTGGAGTCAAGAAGTCTTAAGAGACAGGGAAGTCTTTCAAAATATTTAAGATGTCTTCAAAGAAGCAGGGAAATTTCCAAGGTTCAGGTGCCATCTTAATTTCCAGCCTTTTAAGCCTGATAGAGGCCAAAGGTCTGCTAAGCTTAGTATGCATTTAAAAAGTCTTTCCTGGCAGCTTGGAGTGAGACTTAGTGGTTGAGGACTTGACTAGCATGCATAAAGCCCTGTGCTTGATTCCCCAGTACCACATAAACAGAAAAAGTTGAAAGTAACTCTGTGGATCAAATGGTAGAGCACTAGCTTGGTCACAGAGAGGCTCAGCAACACAGCCCAGACCCTCAGTTCAAGTCCCAGTACCGGCCAAAAGTCTTTCCTAGTAGTCACAAAAGTGCTCAATCAGGCACCAAGCCAATATAGCTCTCACTAGGACTAAAGGTGGTTCAGTACAATCTTGGCTGCTTGAACTAAGATATTCTCTCTCTACAGAAGGTCATCATGTTCCTATCAAGTGAAATTAAAACCCTGTGGGAGCTACTAAATACATATTTTGAGAACTTCAGTTCACAAGCCCTTCCCCATCCTTCAATTGCTGGTCACATTGAAGACTAGAGCCTCAGACCAGAACACAGGAAATTGAGGGGCACATTTCCCCCTTGCTAGAAGAACAGTGGCTGAGTTGTTTGTGGCCTGACCAGGGTCATTGTCAAGGGACAGGTTCACAGGGAGCTTGAGAATTCAGTGTAGTGCATGATACAGGTCTAGCAGGTCTGGTAGCCTATTGTCTGAGTCCCTGCCCCTGCCTCCAGGAATTCATAGGAGCCTATTACATGGATCTGCAGGTGGAGTTTCACCTCTATGAGTTTTCACAGCAAGATGCCAAAGATGACACCACTTAGCCTCAGTATCCATTGTTCAAGAGCAACAAGCGAGAGCCTATACTCTTGTGTTGGCCCAAAGGTTCACTAAAGGAATGATTGTGGGATGGCACTCCAGGGCATTTTCTGACTTCCGAGAGAAATAGGAGTTCTCAGCACCCACGGTGGCCATTTGAACATGCCTACAATGTTCAAACACAGCACCTCACAGTAAAGGGCATCCTGTAAAAGAGCCACAGGAGCCTTCGCTTCATTTCCAGTTACTTGGCATTTTCTCTGACCTTGGACACTGGATGGACTGATGCAGTACTGTGTGGCCAGAGGATGGTATAGATTCTATGCGGTGCTGCTGTCTCCATGCACCTTAGGGTGGAGCCTCATTCTGGGTGTGGAGCTTGGTTTGGGATGCTTGTGCCCGATTCTGTACAGGGAAAACAAGTCTTGTTCTCATGTTTGTTTTCAAAATATTGGTTGGAAAGGGGATTCTCAACTTGAGGGTGGAGACAGATGAATTCAGATGGTGGTTCTTGATCTACTAACACTGGGAACATGGTATCTAATTTTGGGTTGTGGCTTATATTTACAAATATTAGGAAAAAATACAATGAACTTTCTCAATTCAGAGAAACCTTTTCTCATGAGACATGTATGACATCACACATCTTTTGAATATATAATTGATACATATATATAATAAAGCATACATTTTTTCTATTACACATTCTCAAGTGGAAAATTAGCAAAGTGGGCGGTGTCCTTGCTTTGCTGCCTTGAAAGGTAAATTTCTTTGAACAGCTTATAAAGATGAAACACATAGAAATGCTACAGAACCTACTGTAGACCTATATACATGGGTGAGAAAAACCTCTTTTCCATCAACGTATATTGCTTAAAAGTTCCTGCTTTTGCTTGGTGCCTTCGGTCTTTAGGAAAACTGGAACTGGTTTGGGATAAAGGACTTGTAAAATGTTATGTTTTATGTTAAACTAGGTTTTCAAGATGGAGTTATGCCACACCCTAGACTGTTGAAGAAATAACAGGGCTTGGGCATATTTTGAGATTATATGTGAACTGTTCATCTTACTTGAAAATCCACCTCAGGCACATTTTATCCTATTTAAACTAGCCAGTCATAAGCAGAGCAGATTGTAAACCTGAGCTCAACCAATCTGAGCAAAGGGACAGAGCCTCCTGCTGTGTGAGGGACAAATATCAGGAAGAACGGTTGCTGTGTGGCCAATTTTTGGCTAGTGTGAACCCTCATGTGTGCAAGTAAACTTTGCTTGGCTCAGGATTAATTTTTGTCTCAATACATGTGACTGCAATGGTTCGTGAAGAATGTACTTATAACACATGGTAGAAGGAAGGAAGGCCTCTGTAACATAGGTGATAGTTCACAAAAGGAGCTACTGATTGAATAAAAATGCAGATGATCAAAACTGCATGTGTGTGCCAAGGAGAAATCTGGGATTCTCCTAGGAGACGGATCTACAAATATCTCAGCCTTTCCGTTAAATTGGCACCCTTGATAGTAGCCATAGTCTTGCATTGAAGCAGACAAACTTACCCTCCAGATGAAAGGATTTTCCTGCTTCCAGTTCTTGGAATGTGGATCTGGTGCAAACTAGGTGGGTCTAGTGGAATTGCTAGCAGGCAGCTCACAAAGCATTACTTTAAATGATGCAGAATTAGTAGGAATTGGGTTCTTGTGACTGCAAAGGGAGGGCACTGCCTAGCTCGAGGGGCCCTGGTGATCTAAGAGGCTCTTCTGTAAGAGGATGAGGCATGGCTGCTATGCATTAGCACTCTAGTTACTTCCTTCTACTGGGGTGCTGCCTGTGCCACTCCACTGTGAAGACAGATTGAATTGTACACAGCTTTGAAGTTGAATTGCTACTAGATTTCATAAGCTGTCTTCTAGATGGGGGTCTGTTAATGCCTAATAAAGCTCTTGGTTCGAAGAAAGGGTTTGTGAGCTAAGATGGGACTCTGGAAAGGAAACAATTGGGGAGTGAGAATGGAGTGAGGGTGATACTCCTAATAGCTCAGGTGCTTTCAAACCCACCTGACTGCTTCTCAGAGGGCTAGGACCTGGCCTGATACGACGTACAGCAAAGGAGCTTCCTATTTCTTTCTCATGATGGAGAGCTGCCTTCTTGCTAGAAATGTGACACTAATGTGCCACCTATTATCTGCATGCAGATATATCTTTTTTCCTGTTCAGATATCATTGAAGGAGCAATTCACAGATTATTTTGTGCTTCTTATTTTGTGTGAACTTGGTTACTTGACATTTTCTATTTGGGAGGCGTGAGGAGGGATTGTGTGGCCCGTGACTACAGATAGTTCCAAGTTTCCCTCCAAGCCTGTGCCCAACAGAGACCTGGGGAATGGGTTGATGTGTGAAATTGAATTGGCTGATAATGGGGCCTGGGAGCACATATGAGCTTTCTGTTTTGTTGTGTGGAAATTCATCCCTTGAACTGCAAAGGGTGCCTGTATTGGCTTCTTTTCTCTTTGAATTTGTCTGTTTCCCATGAAATTCCGCTTGTTTCTAATCTATGAGTGACCTCCTTAAGACCTAAGCCTACTTTAAATGCAACTTCCCCAAAAGCCTTTTTCTCTCCAGACAACAGCTCTGCAGGGTCTTCCTTGAATGAGTTAAATCTGTGGATTTCTTTTGGGCACCTGTCTCCCCTCTGAAGGACATGCCTCATGGTCCCTGCAATGCACAAACTTCAGTGATCATCTGGCGTGGGCTATCGTGGGCAGGCCCTGGATGTTCATGATCTTTTCCTTCACAGCTCCAGGCTCCCATTAGCCTGAGGTGAGGGACCCTACCTGGCAGCTCTGCTGGGCGACAGTGGATTTCCCTGGACTAGCCCCTTGTGATGAGGTGCATTGTCCAAGTTAGTGATCCACCTTGGTAAGCGATGGTATCTCCACAGGAATGGGTCAACTGCTGAGTCTCCTAGAGATGTAGGTGATCAGAACAGTTTCCTGAAAACTGGGAATCACAATTTGTTGACCAGCTTAGGGAACACAGAGAAGAGAGTTGTAACTGATGGCAAGAAACCTGTGAGCATAGTCTTGTGTTTGTCACCCTTAGGCCACAGATGGCTTGCTATCACCAGAAACCCTGTATGAAGCTCCATTGAATGCAGGCCAGAATGTGCTTGTTAAGAAGCAAGACTCCTGGGGTTGGCACCGGTGCCACTGTATGTTCTATCCTTTGCCAGCTAAGATAGCCTTTGTAGCTGAAGCTGAGCTGGTCCATGTCATTTTCCAGAAAGCTGTATGATAGAGGTTAGAGTGAGGTGTCCCTATGGGATGGTGCAGCAGGCACAATGCTGGCCCCACAGCTGTGATGCCAACCAGGGAATCTACAAGGTGCGAAGTCTTTCTCAAACTCTGCAGAAGTATCAGTGTACTTGGGATTTTCCTTTTACAAGGTGGGGTATCTCCCTCTATAGTAGCGGTGATCAGACTGAAGGCTGGTGTCCTGCCCATTTTTCCTCTGAGTTTGGTGAAGCATTGTAATTAGAATGGGAAGAGACTGGAGCACTGGCATGCCCCATTAACTGCACTATTGCTCCACTGGCTGAGGCTTTCAAGTTTCATGACAGAACAAGATGGGAGGGATTCCAAAGGTATTCTTATAACAGGTGTCTGTCTCTGTTTCATTTTTGTCTGTCCATATCCTGCAAACCCGTGATACACCTCCACTCAGTGATATATCTGACATCAGCAAAAGGCTTTTCTCTGACTTGCTCTGTTCTATGGAGTGTTGAGCATAGGATGCAGACCCCACAGAGTTTTACTTATAAGATGGGTGGGGACATTTATTGTCATTCCCTCAGTATCTTAGAAATGTCAGGATTGGTTACAGCAACTTCAACTCATCCAGCTTGAGGTGGAAGGCAGAAAGCATGGTGTAAGAAACTGCTTTCTCCTCCAAGGTCTGTGCCCCGACCACTGGCAGTACTGTGCAGAATGTTGAGAAACAGAGCTCTTTGTATTCTTAGCAGCAACTTCCCCGTAACATTATCCAGTGGTGTGGGCCCCTACCTGGCATCTCTACTGTGGTCTCTTGTCCAGAGACAAGGATTGTGAAATCACAATCTGGCATGTTTCTGCAAAGCCACAGTGTTGCCAGAGTGCTCCTGTGTAGCATGAAAGCACCTGCTAGTCTTGCGATCCTTTTGGGACCCTTTTAGATGCATCCGTGGAGATGTTTGCCAGTACATAGTGTGTGATTTGCTATCAAATAGTAGCTGGCTGGCACATAAACGCCCATGGAACATACTCCAAAATTGATCATGTGTAGTCCACATAAAGAAACTATCTGATCACAGTGTAATCAAGGTAGCTCTCAATAACAAAGGATACCACAGAAACTACACAAATACTTGGAGGCCAAACCCCTCACTGGTATCTAACACTTGGGTTACAGAGCAAATTAAGGACAAAATTAACGAATTCATAAGACAAAATGACAATGAAAATACATCACAAAGAAACCTATGTGATACAGCAAAGGCTGTGGCGAGGGGCAAGATCATTGCCCTCAGCATACACATTAAAAGAATGGAATCAGAACAGATCAAGAACTTCATCATGCAGCTTAAATGACTGGAGAAACAAGAACAAAATTGAATCTAAAATGACTAGGAGGAGAGAGATCATAAAGATTAAAGAAGAGATAATCTGATTGAGAATAGAAAGACCTTTAACAAATAAAAAATCTAAAAGCTGGTTCTTAATAAATAGAATTGACAGATCTGTTGCAAGACCTAAC
Organism: Perognathus longimembris pacificus; assembly: GCF_023159225.1. Taxonomy (NCBI): domain Eukaryota; kingdom Metazoa; phylum Chordata; class Mammalia; order Rodentia; family Heteromyidae; genus Perognathus; species Perognathus longimembris. The sequence continues at coordinate 16,083 of NW_025960413.1, forward strand.
AAAAAAAGAGAAAGAGAGAGTCACTCATATCCATAAGATCAGGCACTGCACTGGAAAAATTACAACAAATATATAGGTATTCAAACCATCATAAGGAACTAGTTCCAGAACCTTTAATCACTAATGAATAATAATTTTACAGAAATGGATCGATTCTTAAACTGCCCAAACTGAATCAAGAAGAAATAAATCAACTAGTTAAACCAATAATTTACAGCGAGATACAGGAGGTAATCAAGATCCTCCCAACAAAGAAAAGCTCAGGCCCAGATGGATTCACCAATAAAATCTATAAAACTTTCAGTGAGGAGCTAACTCCTCAAACTCTTCCACAAAATACAAACAGGGAGAAATCCCAAACTCATTCTATGAAGCCAATATTATACTCATCCACAAACTAGGAAAAGACCAACATCACTAATGATCACATCTGCAAAGCTTCTCAACAAAGTGCTAGCTAACAGGATCTAGAAACTGATCAAGAAAAATATATATACATCATGACCAAGTAGGCTTCATCCCACAGACGCAAGGATGGTTCAACATCCACAAATCAATAAATGTAATTCACCACGTCAACAGAGCTAAGACGAAGGACCACATCATCATCTCAGCCGATGCCCAAATAGCCTTTGAGAAAATACAACACCCATACATGTTAAAAGACCTGTAGAGATCAGGAATAAAGGGAACATTCTTTAAAATAAGAAAAACCATATACAACAGACCAACTGCTAATACCATATTAAATAGGGAGAAACTAAAACCATTTCCCCTAAACTCAGGAACAAGACAAGGATGCCCACTATCCCTGCTTCTATTCAACATAGGGCTGGAATCCCTTGCCATTGCACTAAGGCAAGAGGAAGACATCAAAGGCTTCCACGTTGGGCAAAGAAAAAATCAAACTATCCCTATTCGCAGATGACATAGACCTAAAAAACCATTTTGGCAAAGTAGCAGGATACAAAATCAACCCACAAAAATCAGCAGCTTTTCTGTATACCAGCAATGTAAAAGCAGAAAAGAAAATTAAGGAAATAATACCATTTACCATAGCTAAAAAAAGAATACATTACCTAGGGATTATCCTAACTAGAGACATGAATGACCTATTGAATAAGAGCTATAAAAATCTAAAAAGGGAAATCAAAGAGGACACAGGAGATGGAAAGACCTCCCATGCTCATGGGTAGGCAGAATCAATATAGCGAAAATGCCCATATTGCCCCAAAGGCTATACAAATTCAATGCAATCCCCATCAAGATCCCAGCTACATTCTTCAATGAAATAGAGAAAACAACCCATAAATTCATATGGAACAGCAAAAGACCTAGAATAGCCAAAGCAATTCTAGGCAAAAGAATACCAGACTTCAAGCTCTATTATAGAGCCATCATAACAAAGACAGCCTGGTATTGCTATGAAAATAGACCTGAAGACCAATGGAACAGAATAGAAGTCCCAGAAATAAAACCATATTTTTACAGTCAGTTGATATTCCACATAGGAGCTAAAGACATTCAATGGGAAAAACATAGCCTCTTCAACAACTGGTGCTGGGAAAACTGGGCAGCCATATGTAGAAAACTCAAATTAGACCCTAGCCTATCACCATGCACCAAGATCAACTCAAAATGGATTAAGGACCTCAACATCAGACCAGAATCCTTGAAACTACTGAAGGTCAGAGTAGAAAAGATGCTAGAACTTAAAGACACAGGAAGGACCTTCCTGAATATAGTCCCAGGGGCACAACAGATAGGGTAGAGTCTCAACAAATGGGACTATGACAAAATAAAAAGTTTTGGCACAGCTAAAGACATAGCCACCAATCTAGAAAGACAGCCAATCATATGGGAAAGGATATTCACCAGCACAACAACAGACAGAGGCCTAATATCCCTCATCTACTGAGTACACAAAAAACTAACCCCCTCCAAACCCAGTAAACCAATTATTAAATGGGAAAAGGAGCTAAAGAGAGACTGCACAGGAGAAGAGATAAAAATGGCAAAGAAACATAAGAGGAAATGTTCAACATCCCTGGCAGTAAAGGAAATGCAAATAAAAACAACCCTGAGATACCATGTCACTCCAGTTAGAATGGCCTATACTCTGAACTCAGCCAACAACAAATGCTGGAGGGCATGCGGGGAAAGAGGAGCCCTTCTCCACTGTTGATGGGAGGGCTATTTAGTACAACCACTTTGAAGAACAGTATGGAGGTTCCTCAAAAAGCTCAACATAGACATACTCTATGACCCAGCCATACCACTCCTAGGCATCTATCGTGAACAACAGGTCTCAGGATATCAAAAAGACATCTGCACATCCATGTTTATCACTGCACAATTCACAATAGCCAAAATATGGAAACAACCCAGATGGCCCACTATAGATGGATGGATACAAAAAATGTGGTACCTACACACAATGGAATACTACATAGCAAATAGAAATGATAAGATATTGCTACTCGCAGGGAAATGGTCAGAACTTGAACAAATAATGTTGAGCGAGACAAACCTAGAACACAGAGAACAAAGGGGCATGGTCTCCTTGATATATGACTGTTAGAGTGTGTGTGTGGGGAGGAGGGGGAAGACAGTGGAGACCAGGTCTGCAAAACAAAAAACTTCTTTTCAAATTGTAATTCCACAGGTTTCCATCATCGGCCTTACATAGTGTATCTAAAACCAAACAACTACTACACATAGAAAGGTTTAGAATAGACCTATCAGTGGATCACAAAGGCTCAACAGCTATGTACATATGATCATAAAAGATGAGGATAGGCAAAAACAACTCCAAGAGAAGAACCCAGGAGGATTCTATTGTTGACATTACATTTAAAGTTCTAGGTGAATTTCCTTTGACCTATGCCACGTGGTTACTGTATATGATTTTGGTACACTGGGTATTGTATATATGCCTACCTGATCTAGGGAAGGAAAAGAAAAACGAGGGTGTAAGATATCACAAGAAAGGTATTCACTGCCTCGTTATGTAACTGTACACCTTTTGCACAACACATTGTCAACACAATTTAATTAATAAAATAACTAACTAAATAAAGTAAAAACATTTTGTAACAAAATAGGGAAGAAAGGGTACATGTAGGAAGAACCAAGTTTATACTAACTAAGGGACTGTATTAAAAATCTATTCTCTACACAAGTTTCATCTTCATTTGGGATTGAAGTTGTCAGAGGGGAGTGGTTTCTTTGTGATGACTCTGGCTTAGAACACACTGTCCTGTAAGTATTCACAGAAAACCCATGTAAGCTGGGAAGCAACGCAAGTATTGGTAGTTTCTTTGTTTTAATCAGTTCAGGAGTTCTTAGACTGTTACCCAGCAGTAGCATCTGCAGTGAGATGTGTCCTATCTGAAAGAATCAATGATCCACCTTCTTGTGGTTGTACCTACACCATCTCTGTAATCTTATCTGAGTATATTGGAAACCGTGTATACTGGTATTGGAACTAGGAAATTGAAAGGGAATACCAAAATTGAAAGACACAGGGTAAAAAAAGACAAACAACTACAAAAGCAATACTTGCAAAACTGTTTGGTGTAAGTGAACTGAACACCTCAGGGAGGGAAAGGGAAAGGGGGAGGGGGGAAGGGGGTATGAGGGACAAGGTAATAAACAGTAATGTATCCCATGCCTAATGTATGAAACTGCAACCTCTCTGTACATCAGTTTGATAATAAAAATTTGAAAAAATGAATCTATGATCCTTGTGGGTCGTATATGAAAATTATATCAAGTCATCTGAAAATAAAGTCAATGGAATTACTCTGTAGACTTCAGTACTTAAAAGAATGACCACATAAAGCAGTCCATTCAATAAATTAGGAACAAAGGAAAGGAGATAATATTTCTCAAGTATCAGACACTATGGTAAGGGATTTACATGTTATATCTTGTTTAATCCTCACAGTAACACTACTGAGTGGATATTATTATCTTTGTGTTTAAGAAGAAGGTGAGAACTTAATTAAAGGCATGCAGTGAGGAAAAAAGAATAATCACTTAGTAAGAAATATTTTCAAATTCAAGCCAAACTAAAATTGCATTTCAAACGTATTATTGTGTATTATAATCATATAATGTATTATGATCATATTTCCCTCCTAAGAACTCCAATCAATAATTATCAAGAATCATGGAAGAATTATAAGCACTAGAATTACAAACCAATATCCAGACTTAATAATTTTACTTTAAAAAATTACATGCAAATTTCCAAATAGCATAGAAATTAAATGACATCATACAGATAAACTTTCTAAGCCATGTTTTAAGGCTTTTCCAATTTGAAATACATCCCAGTGAGTAGTTTTGGAAATATCAAACAAATCATCACATTGCCGATTTTACCACTAGGTTTCCAGTTTCCAGCAGCAAGGAACAGATAGGCCTGTCCTACAGAATGCCCATTTTACCGTCCGGTTTTCAGTGTCCAGCAGCAAGGAACAGACACATAGGCCTATCCTACAGAATGCCCATTTTACTCTCAGGTTTCCAGTGTCCAGTAGCAAGGAACAGAGAGATAGGCTTGTCCTAAAGAATGGGTATATACACATCTGAGTCCTTCGGGCTCCATCAACTACCTTTGTGACAGCTTAGTCTTTTTCTACGATGTGTGCACTTGCCCCTGGGGCCTGCCTCACCATGCATGGACCAGCTAAGCTGCACATTTGCCAGTTCACCCCTCAACCCCGAAGATACGCACACGAGCACATCCTAAGTTTTCCTGTCCTTTCTTCTTGATCTCTGACTGAGAAGCCCGAAGCAGTTCTTTAACAGTCATACAAATTAATATCGAAATTTCTGACATTTAGCCTCAAATTAATAAACAGACCAGGGGAAAAAATTTGAAATTCCCAATGCCTTGTGCTAAGCCAGATAACTTGATGACAGTGCAAACAGCATACACATTAAGATACCAATATTTTGCAACTGCACATTAAAGACGTTTTTGGATTAAACTACATTTCCTCTTTAAAGCAAAGCAAAAACCCTTTAAAACATTTGGTAGCTCTGAAACCTGATGCCTGTTTTGGAGTTTGTACAGTAACTCAACCATTTTTACATCAGAATGACAATTTCAATCTTGAATTTGTTCACACTCATATGCACACACACACACACACACTCACATACATTCGTTCAAAAGATCCTAAAGCGAGCAAAGTAAATATGTGCCATGCATTGTCCAGTGGCATTTTATTTTTGCCAACCTTGCAAATCACCAAGATTTAAAAGAAAACCTGGTGGAACTTGCTGAAATGAATGAGCTTGGGGGAGATTTCTATTCCAATGGCTCACTGGATTTGCACGGCAGCTGATGCACAGAGACTGCCAGGTTTGGGTTGAGCAGGTGACTGTTGAAGACAGCCAGCCCAGCTGGGCCTCAATGGTCATGGAGCTGTAGCAGGCTGTTTCACACTGTGTGAGGAAGATCTGCTGCAGGCCTCCTGGTCGTTCCACCATCCACGGTGCTCTAGTGTCCTCTGCTGGCCGTCTACAGAACTACAGGCGCTCTTGTTGGTTCTTGATAGGTTTCACAGTTTGTTTGGTTTTTGGTCCTGGGGCTTGAACTTAGGGTCTGAGCTACCCTTGAGTATTTTTTCCTCAAGTCTCCTGCTCTACGAATTGAGCCTCAACCCTCCTTCCGAGTTTTTGGTGGCTCATTGGCGAGTAAAATCTCATGGATTCTCCTTCCCTAGCTAACGTGAAATGTGATTGCTCAGATCTCAGCCTCCCAAGTAGCTGCGATGGCAGGCGTAAGCCACTACCACCCTCTGCCAGCTGAATTCTGGCTGTAGGACTTTGCCTCACATCAACTTGACCTTGGGCAATCTTGTATGCAGGACTCTAGATTACATATGGCCTTGATCATCCTGTGGACGGCTGGAGAACTAGCATGTGAACGCTGACCTGATTGGACCCCAGAGCTCTGCATCAGAATTGACGTCCAATCAGAAGTGCTAACCGCTGCATGGCGAGCCAGTGCAGGCTTCATGGAATCCGTCATTGGGTGAGGAGAGTAATAAGGCACACAGGATGTCCAATGAGCTTCTGTGTCACGTTGCTCTCTGCTAGAGAGACCCAGTCATTGCTTCCACAACACACTCCAGGTGGTGCCCTTCTGGCAACCCCTTCCATGTAGTGGGAGCTCTGATCATCTTGTTCTTCAAAATATGCTGACTGTTTTCCTTCCCCCTCGGTATACACTGATTCATGCTTTAAAACCAAAGAAACAAAGAACCTGATCCAAATGATGCAATTTCATTTACATAAAATTCCTGCCGGTTTCAATTGCCACCACAGAAAGCCAATAAGTCAATCCCCACCATCATGACAATGCCATTCCAAGCCTGCTGCTGGGGGCTTACCACTGTAATCCTAGCTACTCAGGAGGCTGAGATATGAGGGTTGTTCTTCGAATGCAGCCATCGGAAGAAAAATATGTGAGACTCCTATCTGCAATGAACCACCAGAAAATATGAATTAGAGCTCTACCTTACAGGGTACAACACTAGTGGTAGAACAAAGAGGCAAAGGACATGCACCCAGGCCCTTATTTCAAGCCCCAGGACACACACACACACACACACACACACACACACACACACACACACATACACACACACGCATTGGAAAGAGAAGTGGAGCACATGGGCATCAGAACATGCAGATGCATGTCGGGAAACAATAAGTGAAGGCCCAGCGCCTGTCCCTCTGTAATGCTTGGGAATTTCCTTTCTAGCCTCCAGCTTAGACAATTGAGACTCTACATGGAGTCTGCCTCAACCAGAACGAGTTCTTTCTTTGCTCTTCCACTGTCTCAAGGAGCTGGTGTCCAACTGCATTGGTGGGAACTTGCTGAAATGCCTGAGCTTGGGGGTGATTTCTATTCCAAAGGATCACTGGATTTGCAAGGCAGCTGATGTGCAGGGACTGCCAGATTTGGGCTTAAGCAGGTGACATTTGGAGACAGCCAGCCAAGCTGGGCCTGAGTGGTCAAGGAGCTATAGCTGGCTGTTTCCCATTGGGGGAGAAAGAGCTGCTGCAGTCCTCCTGGTCACTCCACTATCCACAGTGCTCTAGCGACCTCTGCTGGCCATCTACAAAGCTTCAGGCGCTCTTGTTGGGTCCTGATAGTTTTCAAAGTTTGTTTGGTTTTTGGTCCTGGGGCTGGACCTGAGGGTCTGAGCTCTCCTTGAGAATTTTTTCCTCAAGCCTACTGTGCTGCCAATTGAGCCTCAGCCCTCCTTCCAAGTTTTTGGTGGATCATTGGCGATTAAAATCTCATGGATTTTCCTGCCCTAGCTTGCTTCAAATGTGAATCCTCAGATCTCAGCCTCCTGAGTAGCAGGGATGGCAGGCGTGAGCCACTACCACCCTCTTCCAGCTGAATTCTGGCAGTAGATTTAAGTTAACTTGTAGGAATGTTGAGAAGACATTTCTTTTTAATGCTGATCTTAGGGCTTGATGCCGTCTTTGATATTTTGTTTGTATTCTTTGTTTTGTTTTATTTTATCCATTGTGGGCTTTTAACTCAAGGCCTGGGCACTGTCCTTCAGCGTTTAGTTTTCCAGCTAGTGCTCTACCGCTTTGAGCTACAGATCCACTTCTAGATTTCTGGTGGGTAAGCGGAGCTAAGACTCTCATTTTCTATCCTGCTCTGGTGACTTTGAACCACGATCCTCACATCTAAGCCTTCAAACAAGAAAGAAACTCATGGACTCTCCTGCCTGGGCTGGCCTCCAAACACAATCCTTAAACCTCAACTTCACAAGTAGCTAGGGTAACAGGCATGAGCAACTGGCATCCGGTTTTTATGCTTCTTAAATCAGTTCGTGTCACTTTCCTACGCTAACCTTCAAGAGCTTTTGCTTCAGAATAAAAGACAAAGACCCCACCATAGCTGAAGAGGCCCCACCTTGACTAGTGGTTCTCAAACCCATTTAGAGGGCTTGTTTGAAGCAGGGACCATGGGACCCTAACCCCAGAAAACAAGCACCCATATAAAGAATTTACTGGCTCAACAAACTTCAAGTGGGATAAACTCAGAAATCCGTATGAAGACATAATCTAATTAAACTGTTAAAGACAGAGAATATTCAAAGTCACACACACAAGAGATCCTCGATGAGATTGTGACCAATTTCACATCAGAAAACTAGGTGGCCAACAGACAGCAAAGGTAGTAAATTCAAAGGGTGCATAGCAAATGACAATCAATTAACCTTTCTCAAGGGAGAAAAACTGGGCACTGGTGTCACATGCCTAAAATGCTAGCTATGCAGGAGGCTGGGATCTGAGGAGCTCAGTTCCAAGTCAGCCTCAGGAGATAAATTTAAGAGATTCTTGTCTCCCATTCACCAGGAAAATCCCAGACATGTTGCTCCAGTTGGTGTCAGCGTGCCAGCCTTGAACAAAAAAGCCAAGTAAAAGGAAGAGACCCTGAGTTCAAGCCAGTACTAGCATAAATCAACCAATTTTAACTTGTGGCTCATGCCTGTAACTCCAGATACTCAGGAGGCTGAGATGTGAGGATCCAGGTTCAAAGGCACACCTGGCAAGAAAGTCCATGAGACTCTTATTGTCAATTAACCACCAGAACACCAGACATGGCACTGTGGCTCATGTGGTAGAGTGGTAGCTTTGAGCTGAAGTAGGAAATACTTGCAAATACTTTGAAATTCAAGCCGAACTGAAATTGAATTTCACATGTATTATTGTGTATTATAATCATATATTATATTATAATCATATTTACCTTCTAAGAATTCTTATCAATAATTATCAGGAATCATGCAAGAGTAATAAGCACTAGAATTACAAACCAAGTATTCAGACCTAATAATTTTACTTTAAAAGATTACATGCCAATTTCAAAATAGCATAGATATTAAATGACATCATACATATAAACTTTCTAAGCCACGTTTTCAGGCTTTTCCGATTTTAAATACATCCCTGTGGGGAGTTTTGTAAATATCAAACAAATCATCACATTGCAGATTTTACCATCAGGTATCCAGTTTCCAGCAGGAAGGAACAGACAGATAGGCCTGTCCTACAGAATGGTTATGTACACATCTGAGTCCTTCGAGATCCATCAACTGCCTTGTGACAGCTTAATCTTTTTCTACCATGTATGCACTTGCCCCTGGGGCCTACCTCACCATGCATGGACTATCTAAGCTGCACCTTTGCCAGTTCACCCCTCAATCCCAAAGATAGGCACACAGGCCAATCCTCAGTTTTCCTGTCCTTTCCTTTTGATCTCTGACTGAGAAGCCCGAAGCAGTTCTTTAACAGTGATACAAATTAATATTGAAATTTCTGACATTTAGCCTCAAATTAGTAAACAGGGCAGGGGAATAAATTTCAAATTCCCAATGCCTTGTCCTAAGTCAGATAACTTGATTACAGTGCAAACAACTTAACAAATAAGATACCAATATTTTGCAACTGCAAATTAAAGACATTTTTTGAATAAACTACAATTCCTCTTTAAAGCAATGCAAAAATCCTTTAAAATATTAGGTAGCACTGAAACCTGATGACAGTTTTGGAGATTGAACAGAAATTCAACCATTTTTACATCAGACTGACAATTTCAATCTTGAATTTGTTCACACTCATACACACACACTCACTTACATTTGCACAAAAGATCCTAAAGCGAGCAAATTAAATATGGGCCATACATTTTCCAGTGACATTTTTTTTTTGCCAATCTTGCAAATCACCAAGATTTAAGAGAAAACCTATTAAACAAATGACTTTGGCATTCTAAGGCCTTATTTACCAGGGCTGGCTTCTGTAGCAAGTCATTTTATCACCCCAAATAATTTTTGATTGAAGAAGGCTGGGTGCCGCTCCACGCAAGTACTTGACTTGAGTCCGTAGGTCAATTTTGACAAGAGCATGTTGAATTATCACTTTACCTCTGAATACCTTCATCTGGGGAAAGAAGGTGCCTATCTGATCTCTTAGCCGACCAGGTGTCCTGCCTGAGTTTTGACAATTTAAGCCAGGAGTACTTTACAATTTCAATTTATTCTGAGACAGAGATTTTCGAACATTTGTAATCAGGCGCTAAGCGGCATGTACCCTTAAAACGGCCCCATAATAGAAGGGCCTTCCTGGTCCATTGACATGAATAAAAGCACAATTATCAATCATTACTGAGTTGGACTAAAGAGGCTTCTATATCTACTGTTTTTATATCATTTCAAATATTGTATTTTCATTTGGCTTGTCAAAATTTGAAGGCAACTTCCCAAATATATATCACTTTTGCACAAGGATAGTGGGAGTTGAATTGAAATAAAATCACGTTTCGGAGAGCTGAGTGGGCTGAGAGAGAAAATTGCTGGCAGAATCGTGGCCTGTTAACCCCAAAGCACTGAATCCTTCAACAGTGAAGAGAGGGAGCACCTGTAAGAAAGGGAGAATGGGAGGGGAAGGAAATTGGTGACGGCATACAGAAAAGAAGGAGAGGAGGAGAAGTAGGATCAAAGACAACCTGAAAGTCAGAGCAAGGAATTAGCTCAGGGGTAGAGCACTTGCATAGAATTCCTAAGGTTCAAGGTTCGAGTCCTAAGCTAGGGCTAGAGGTAGGCTAAGGCTAGAGGTAGGCTAGGGCTAGAGGTAGGACAGGGCTAGAGGTAGGACAGGGCTAGAGGTAGGCTAGGGCTAGAGGTAGGACAGGGCTAGAGGTAGGACAGGGCTAGAGGTAGGCTAGGGCTAGAGGTAGGACAGGGCTAGAGGTAGGACAGGGGCGAGAGTAGGCGAGAGTAGGCGAGAGTAGGCGAGAGTAGGCGAGAGTAGGCGAGAGTAGGCGAGAGTAGGCGAGAGTAGGCGAGAGTAGGCGAGAGTAGGCGAGAGTAGGCGAGAGTAGGCGAGAGTAGGCGAGAGTAGGCGAGAGTAGGCGAGAGTAGGCGAGAGTAGGCGAGAGTAGGCGAGAGTAGGCGAGAGTAGGCGAGAGTAGGCGAGAGTAGGCGAGAGTAGGCGAGAGTAGGCGAGAGTAGGCGAGAGTAGGCGAGAGTAGGCGAGAGTAGGCGAGAGTAGGCGAGAGTAGGCGAGAGTAGGCGAGAGTAGGCGAGAGTAGGCGAGAGTAGGCGAGAGTAGGCGAGAGTAGGCGAGAGTAGGCGAGAGTAGGCGAGAGTAGGCGAGAGTAGGCGAGAGTAGGCGAGAGTAGGCGAGAGTAGGCGAGAGTAGGCGAGAGTAGGCGAGAGTAGGCGAGAGTAGGCGAGAGTAGGCGAGAGTAGGCGAGAGTAGGCGAGAGTAGGCGAGAGTAGGCGAGAGTAGGCGAGAGTAGGCGAGAGTAGGCGAGAGTAGGCGAGAGTAGGCGAGAGTAGGCGAGAGTAGGCGAGAGTAGGCGAGAGTAGGCGAGAGTAGGCGAGAGTAGGCGAGAGTAGGCGAGAGTAGGCGAGAGTAGGCGAGAGTAGGCGAGAGTAGGCGAGAGTAGGCGAGAGTAGGCGAGAGTAGGCGAGAGTAGGCGAGAGTAGGCGAGAGTAGGCGAGAGTAGGCGAGAGTAGGCGAGAGTAGGCGAGAGTAGGCGAGAGTAGGCGAGAGTAGGCGAGAGTAGGCGAGAGTAGGCGAGAGTAGGCGAGAGTAGGCGAGAGTAGGCGAGAGTAGGCGAGAGTAGGCGAGAGTAGGCGAGAGTAGGCGAGAGTAGGCGAGAGTAGGCGAGAGTAGGCGAGAGTAGGCGAGAGTAGGCGAGAGTAGGCGAGAGTAGGCGAGAGTAGGCGAGAGTAGGCGAGAGTAGGCGAGAGTAGGCGAGAGTAGGCGAGAGTAGGCGAGAGTAGGCGAGAGTAGGCGAGAGTAGGCGAGAGTAGGCGAGAGTAGGCGAGAGTAGGCGAGAGTAGGCGAGAGTAGGCGAGAGTAGGCGAGAGTAGGCGAGAGTAGGCGAGAGTAGGCGAGAGTAGGCGAGAGTAGGCGAGAGTAGGCGAGAGTAGGCGAGAGTAGGCGAGAGTAGGCGAGAGTAGGCGAGAGTAGGCGAGAGTAGGCGAGAGTAGGCGAGAGTAGGCGAGAGTAGGCGAGAGTAGGCGAGAGTAGGCGAGAGTAGGCGAGAGTAGGCGAGAGTAGGCGAGAGTAGGCGAGAGTAGGCGAGAGTAGGCGAGAGTAGGCGAGAGTAGGCGAGAGTAGGCGAGAGTAGGCGAGAGTAGGCGAGAGTAGGCGAGAGTAGGCGAGAGTAGGCGAGAGTAGGCGAGAGTAGGCGAGAGTAGGCGAGAGTAGGCGAGAGTAGGCGAGAGTAGGCGAGAGTAGGCGAGAGTAGGCGAGAGTAGGCGAGAGTAGGCGAGAGTAGGCGAGAGTAGGCGAGAGTAGGCGAGAGTAGGCGAGAGTAGGCGAGAGTAGGCGAGAGTAGGCGAGAGTAGGCGAGAGTAGGCGAGAGTAGGCGAGAGTAGGCGAGAGTAGGCGAGAGTAGGCGAGAGTAGGCGAGAGTAGGCGAGAGTAGGCGAGAGTAGGCGAGAGTAGGCGAGAGTAGGCGAGAGTAGGCGAGAGTAGGCGAGAGTAGGCGAGAGTAGGCGAGAGTAGGCGAGAGTAGGCGAGAGTAGGCGAGAGTAGGCGAGAGTAGGCGAGAGTAGGCGAGAGTAGGCGAGAGTAGGCGAGAGTAGGCGAGAGTAGGCGAGAGTAGGCGAGAGTAGGCGAGAGTAGGCGAGAGTAGGCGAGAGTAGGCGAGAGTAGGCGAGAGTAGGCGAGAGTAGGCGAGAGTAGGCGAGAGTAGGCGAGAGTAGGCGAGAGTAGGCGAGAGTAGGCGAGAGTAGGCGAGAGTAGGCGAGAGTAGGCGAGAGTAGGCGAGAGTAGGCGAGAGTAGGCGAGAGTAGGCGAGAGTAGGCGAGAGTAGGCGAGAGTAGGCGAGAGTAGGCGAGAGTAGGCGAGAGTAGGCGAGAGTAGGCGAGAGTAGGCGAGAGTAGGCGAGAGTAGGCGAGAGTAGGCGAGAGTAGGCGAGAGTAGGCGAGAGTAGGCGAGAGTAGGCGAGAGTAGGCGAGAGTAGGCGAGAGTAGGCGAGAGTAGGCGAGAGTAGGCGAGAGTAGGCGAGAGTAGGCGAGAGTAGGCGAGAGTAGGCGAGAGTAGGCGAGAGTAGGCGAGAGTAGGCGAGAGTAGGCGAGAGTAGGCGAGAGTAGGCGAGAGTAGGCGAGAGTAGGCGAGAGTAGGCGAGAGTAGGCGAGAGTAGGCGAGAGTAGGCGAGAGTAGGCGAGAGTAGGCGAGAGTAGGCGAGAGTAGGCGAGAGTAGGCGAGAGTAGGCGAGAGTAGGCGAGAGTAGGCGAGAGTAGGCGAGAGTAGGCGAGAGTAGGCGAGAGTAGGCGAGAGTAGGCGAGAGTAGGCGAGAGTAGGCGAGAGTAGGCGAGAGTAGGCGAGAGTAGGCGAGAGTAGGCGAGAGTAGGCGAGAGTAGGCGAGAGTAGGCGAGAGTAGGCGAGAGTAGGCGAGAGTAGGCGAGAGTAGGCGAGAGTAGGCGAGAGTAGGCGAGAGTAGGCGAGAGTAGGCGAGAGTAGGCGAGAGTAGGCGAGAGTAGGCGAGAGTAGGCGAGAGTAGGCGAGAGTAGGCGAGAGTAGGCGAGAGTAGGCGAGAGTAGGCGAGAGTAGGCGAGAGTAGGCGAGAGTAGGCGAGAGTAGGCGAGAGTAGGCGAGAGTAGGCGAGAGTAGGCGAGAGTAGGCGAGAGTAGGCGAGAGTAGGCGAGAGTAGGCGAGAGTAGGCGAGAGTAGGCGAGAGTAGGCGAGAGTAGGCGAGAGTAGGCGAGAGTAGGCGAGAGTAGGCGAGAGTAGGCGAGAGTAGGCGAGAGTAGGCGAGAGTAGGCGAGAGTAGGCGAGAGTAGGCGAGAGTAGGCGAGAGTAGGCGAGAGTAGGCGAGAGTAGGCGAGAGTAGGCGAGAGTAGGCGAGAGTAGGCGAGAGTAGGCGAGAGTAGGCGAGAGTAGGCGAGAGTAGGCGAGAGTAGGCGAGAGTAGGCGAGAGTAGGCGAGAGTAGGCGAGAGTAGGCGAGAGTAGGCGAGAGTAGGCGAGAGTAGGCGAGAGTAGGCGAGAGTAGGCGAGAGTAGGCGAGAGTAGGCGAGAGTAGGCGAGAGTAGGCGAGAGTAGGCGAGAGTAGGCGAGAGTAGGCGAGAGTAGGCGAGAGTAGGCGAGAGTAGGCGAGAGTAGGCGAGAGTAGGCGAGAGTAGGCGAGAGTAGGCGAGAGTAGGCGAGAGTAGGCGAGAGTAGGCGAGAGTAGGCGAGAGTAGGCGAGAGTAGGCGAGAGTAGGCGAGAGTAGGCGAGAGTAGGCGAGAGTAGGCGAGAGTAGGCGAGAGTAGGTTGAAAAATGCTTAGAAGTAACAGAACTGCTCAGTAATTGTCAATCATACCTGTAATCATACCTACTTAGGAAGTAAAGATTGGGAAGACTGTGGTTTGAGGGCAGCCCCCAGGCTGGAAAAGTTTGCAGGAGTATCTTAGTGGAGAGCTTGACCAGGGTGGTGCACATGTTATTATAATTACTTTGTAAGTTAGAGAATTAAACCTATGGTCAAGCTAGAAGATGTCTTAGCTGGACTGTCTCCTTTTCAAAACCTCAGTCTATGTTTGCTGTAGCCCATGTAGTGGTGCCTTCCTGGGACCACACCTCTTTGCCACCTTTCTGGTGCCTCTTCACTGTGTAATACCCATACTGTACATCCTTAAGCGGGGTGTAGGCTGGAGAGAGATTACGCAAGGCAGTTCATGTACATAGCATCCACGGGCCTCTGGGCTTTCTTTTCCAGCACTATAAAAGTGTATGAATGAGTGAAATGGAAAAGAGAGTTGATTTTACCCCCCCCAAAAAAAAGAATTATTTCCATCCAAATAACAGTTTCAAATATGGAATTTCATGCTGCCTGCTTTGCAGACAGTATTCATCCAGAATATTCATTTCAGTGTAAACTGTTTTGGTGTGTATGGTAAACTCACTGACTACCCTTTATCTTCCTATCCTGATGGCTCCCTCCCCCTTCCTCACTGAAATAAAGGAAGAAGAGGTGTTAGCAGATGGTGCAAGGCCTCATGAAGCGCCACCCTACGAGCCTTCACCAGGTGCATCTTTGGGTGCTGACTGGGGCAGTGGCAGCGATGATATTTGCTTGTTACAAGCAGTTGAGGATGCTGAAATGGCTGACACTGCGGAGAACGGTCTTCTCAGTCACAATGGTATAAGGGACAAAATTCCTGATGAACTCAGTTTGGAAGTGTTACAAGACTAGCCCACTACACATACTACTCCCATAATGAGACTGCCATTTACCTGAAATATGTGCTTTGTAATAACACGATCAGTTTGGGCTTGGGTTTGAGCTCAATGGTACAGAACTTGCTGAACATTTACAAGGCCCTGGATTCAATCCCTAGAACTGAAAAAAAATTACATTAGCTTATTAGTAAATCTGATGATATCAATAAAGCCTTATTACTTTGTTTTTCAGTGTTTCTTACTTAAACCAGTTTATGTTAAAATTAGCTTCAGTGTACTTAAATTCTGCAGAAATCTCCTATTTAACTAACATTAGTCTACATTTACATAGTTTTGTTTTACAGGTTTGTATGTTAAAACTCATGTGGGGATAGTTAAAATTAGGTGTCAGCTGGGCACCCATGGCAACTGTAATCCTACCTACTACTTACACACACACACACACACACTGGAAGTAGAGATGTGGCTCAAGAGGTAGAGCATTAGCCTTGAGTGAGAGAAACAGTACCCAAACCTTGAGATCAAGCCCAAAGACGGTACCAAGTAAGAACAAAAAATAAAGATTTGATATTAACAATATTAAAGTTTATTACTAAAGATGACTACAGCTGCTACAATGTGTAGATATTTGAACTGTTGTTACTTAGCTTGCATGAAAATAAAGCATGAAATCTAGTGATTAGACTATACATGATTTATAAAGCAGCTGAGTTTCAGAAGGTAGCAGGCAATACCATGAGCCCTTGCTCTAGGCACATTTCAGTCACTGGCTGTCCCATTCTGGTCCAGGAGTGTATCTAACTTCTGGTTGATATTTTTCAGATGGTTTTCTGCTGCCAAAATGGTTTTTGCTTTGAATAACAGAGCTGGAAGGCTGGACGAATCCTACTGTTTATGAAAGAAAATGACACATTCTCAAGTATCAAAACTTTTATGGGCCTGTAATTTTATAACTCAAATCATTGACTAGTGTAAATTTGACAGAGCTTTCCATAAAGTACGTCATTCATTTTTAATAGGAGATCATTATGAAAATTTATTTATTTATTTATTTATTTATTTATTGGCCATTCCTGGGCCTTGGACTCAGGGCCTGAGCACTGTCCCTGGCTTCTTCCCGCTCAAGGCTAGCACTCTGCCACTTGAGCCACAGCGCTGCTTCTGGCGGTTTTCTGTATATGTGGTGCTGGGGAATCGAACCTAGGGCCTCATGTATCTGAGGCAAGCACTCTTGCCACTAGGCTATATCCCCAGCCCTGAAAATTTATTTTAACTCATTTTCTTGTGTGATAATTGACAATATAAAGTTACAAAGTTTCTAATGCTCTCTTTACTCCCAAAGAACAGTTGTTTGAAAAACTGTGGCTTATGAAGTATTTAAAACAGAAAACCATGTGTGTGACGGGTCAGGGGCCTGCTTGATCTCACACCTATTTTAGCATGCAGAAAGGCTAAAGAAGGTGACTTAACTGCAAGAAGTGATGAAATGCGCAATAAATGCCAGGTCTATAAAGGTTCTTCACAAGAAAAGCCATCAAATAGAAAAGTTACTAGATCAACGAAATGTCCCAAGGGTTGCCAAATCTCCAATTCGTTTATTTTTGCCAGTCTGGGAATGGAACACTTGTCATAGGCACTATCCCTGAGCTTTTGTGCTCAAACCTATCACTGTACCATTCGAGCCACAGCTTCATGTCTGGTATTTTATCCCCCTGTAATTCAGTGGAAATAAAGGCTCCCAGACTTTCCTGCCAGGCTGGCTTCAAACTGCTCAGTCTGTTGAGTACTTAGGATTACAGACCTGAGCCACCAGCACCTGGCTCATCATGTTCTTAACCATTAAAGATAAAATTAGAACAGAAACCCAACAGACAAAACAATTTTTTTAAAATAATGAACACAAAGAGAATCTCTTGTTGCAGACTATCTGAGATACAGTTTAAATTTTCCTTGCAGAGCATTTTTTGCTATTTAAAAAAAAATTTGTTCCAGTTCCAGGGCTTACACTCAGGGCCTCAAGCTCTCACTTGGCTTTTTTTGTGCATGGCTGGCATTCTATTACTTGAACTATACATTCAGTCTAGCATTTTGCAGCTGGTTAATTAGAAAGTCTCATGGAATTTTCTATATAAGCCAGCTTTGAACTGTGATTCTCAGATCTTATTTTTCTGAGTACCTAGGTTTAAAGGTGTGAACCACCAACACCCAGCCCTTTTGGTTTCTTTAGCAATTCTAGGGTTTGAACTAGGGTATTCTTCTTACTAGGTGGGCACTCCACTTCAAACTATGACAACAGACCTTCCTTACAGAATTGCATTATGCTTTTCATAGTTTGCTGTTTAATGTTTTTAATGCAGTTTCTTAAGTAATGAAAGTAGACCAAGATGGTTATTGAAGTATGGCTACCACCCACATATTAAGGTAATTTTTCTGACATCTACCTAACCACGTTACCCCCAATCCTAACGGCCACTGTTCCCACCATCCCTGCCATCCGATGGCTCCCGGGCCCCCCGCTGTGGGTGGAACAGTGGCCACTCTCCCTAGACAAAGTAGAAAAATTAAGAGAAATATTATTAGAGCAGTTGACCTTAGGACATATCAGACCTTCGTTAAGTCCATGGAACAGCCCAGTATTTGTTATACAAAAGGCTACAGGCAAATGGAGAATGTTAAAGGACCTGAGAAAAATTAATGAACAGATGCTTCCACAGGCAGCCCTGCCGTGGATCCCCTCCATTCCTCGGGATCTCTTATTGTAATAGACATCAATCACTGTTTCTTTTTCATTCCCCTTGACGCTCAGGACTGTGAGAAGTTTGCCTTCTCCGTCCCCTTGGTTAACTACCAGGGGCCAGACCAAAGATATGAGTGGGTGGTACTACCTCAGGGCATGGCTAACAGCCCAGCCTTCTGCCAACATTATGTGTCACAGGTCCTACAACCACTTCAGAGCCAGTCAGATATTACCTTATATGTTTATATGGATGATATTATAATTGGGGAAGCCGACGCCCGACGATTGGACGCCGCCTATAGGAAGCTCGGATGCTTCTACATAAGGGAGGATTGCACATATCTAAAGACAAGGTTCAGACCTTACCTCCCTTTAAGATTTAGGAGGCAGACCTTAGACTAGACTCTGTTTTCCCCCTCAAGCCCCAGTACCCTTTCAGTCATCCTATACCTTGATAGAGTTGCAAAAGCTTTTGGGTGAGGTTAATTGGCTAAGGTCTGGGCTTTACCTGCCTACAGAAGACTTGCTTCTGCTCTTTGACTCCTTAAAGGATAAAGCCCCCACTGATATTGTTATAATAACTCCATCACTTCAAGTGGGATTTCAAAAAATTCAGACGGCCTTCAATATGGCACAGTTGGCTCGTTATAGGCCCGAATGCCCCCTTTGTCTCTGGATCATCCCCGGCTCAGAGCTTTCCTCAGCTGCCATTACTCAGGTGGGCGGGCCTCTCGAATAGGCACATGCATCGCTAGGAGAGGCTCCCAGGGTTTACTCTCAGCTAGACCAGCTAGCTGACCTGGTAATTAAAGGCATGTATACTTCCTTGAGACATTATGGGCAGGATCCTGATGTGCTAATTGTTCCCTATCAGCTGTCAGATTTTAAGTGGGTTTGAAGAAACCATAACCGAGTGTCTAGTGCCTTAGAGGGCTTCATGGGGAAGCTGGACTGCCATTATGGCATGTCAAGATGGGTGACCTCATTTTCGTGGTTACAGTGGACTCCCCCCATACGTTTTTCCACCAAATCCCTTATTACAGCCATGAATGTTTGTTCTCCCCAGGAATAAAGAAAAAGTCCGAGATGGATCTCTTCCTGCTCCTCCCTGGAACCACGGGAGGCCTGTCTGCGTGTGTCAGTGGTGGACGACAGCGGCGAAAGCCAGCCTCCGTGTTCCTTCCAGTGCCCGGCACTGCCTGCTGCTTGTTTCTTGCACTCTACCTCAGTGTCTTTTGTGGTGCAATATTTCTCTGTTGCAATATCGCCTACAGCTCTGCCCAAGAACTGGAATGGATCACTAGCAGCTTGGCTGCCGTGGACCTCCAGAACCACCAGGGCCTGGACCTGCTTCGACCTCACCATCAGAGATGGGGAATGGTGCCGCCGGCCCAACTCAACCAGCGGGGGGATGGACTAATCTCCAACCTTCCCTGGACTGAGCCAGATGGGTGGCTCCCCTACCCTCTCCCTCTCGTGGGAGAGACCCCCATGACCTGTGTTTGCATTTGCCTCTGTGCTTATATAGCCTCTGTATTTACACCTGACCATGCTAGGGCAAATAGGCTTCCCCTAGTTCTTAAGCAATGAGCCAGAGCTATCCAGTCAACGGTGGTCTGGCAGCATTATGCTGCTTTTAGCCATTTGGGAACCCTCTGAAATTGGTCATGGCCCCTTCCAGGATGTGCAGCCTACCACAGTACACAGGCGTGAGGCAGAAATAGCAGGGCCTCCTCTTGAGCACAGACCCCTTTCCTCCCCCCTTGTTCCTTTGCTGGGGCTGACAAGCCTCATAGTCATGGTGGCCCGACGAGCTAGGATGGCCAGCCAATGACAGGTAAGATCCTTCAGGGGGGATGACCTAAGACAGGCGCATTATCGAGTAGGACATCCACCAGCTTATTAAACAGAAAAGGGGGAGATGTGGGGCGCACCGCCTGGCCCCGACTTTGCACGCCCTGGAGGTGTGTGACTGTTGCACCTCCTCCGGGGAGAGGGAACCTGGCTAACCCCGCCTGGCTTCGGGGTACGGAACTGGAAGGCAGCTCTAGGAGGTAACCTGGGGGCGGTCCTGCTGGTAGTGACATAGACTCAGGCCGCCCCTTAGGGAGGTCCCATGGCCTTCCACCCTTGACAGACAGCTCCGACCGCCAATCGTAGCCCCTGACTAGGTACGTTACACCCCTCCTCTTCCTGCTGCCATTGCCCATACTTAAGATGGGGTTCGCGCCAATAAACAGAGAGCGGTCTTGAACTCTGCCCAAGTCGACTGACCGTCTAACTGTGGCATAAAGGTTGGGTTGGGCTGCGTGCGGGCAACTTGCCGCTTGTTAGCTATTCTGGGTTCACCCTCAGTGGGGCGGGGCGCGCCTCCTTGCCTCTCCCACTGGTCAGGAGAGCGCCCGGTGTGCAGGGCCCCCTGCATCCTTCCATCCATCTGTCTATGTGTCTGTCTCCCTGTCCATCTGTCTGTCCATCTCTTGTGCGTCTGTCTCCCTGTCTGTCTCTATGTTTGTCTGTCTGTCGCTCTCTCATCTGTCTGTCCGTCTGTCTGTGTGACTGCACCTCTCTTCGTCTGTGTGTCCGCCCGTCCCTCCTTTTCCGTCTCCCAATCCACATGTCCGTCCCTCTGTCCGCCCCTCCATTCCTCCGACTGGACTGTGTCTCTCTGTCTGGGAGACGCACCCAGCACCACCCAAGGAGGATTCAGCACCCAGCACCACCACCCAAGGGGGACTCAGCACTCAATACCACCACCCAGGAGGAATCAGCACACAGCACCACCACCAAAGGAGGACTCAGGTCTGTCTGTCTGTGCATGGCGCCCGCACCACCGAGGCCCCATGGCCTGACCTCACTGAGCCGCTGCCTTGGTTTCCCCAAGACGCCCAGGAGCCAGGAAACCCCCAGGAGAAGCGAGAAAGGGGAAGCGGCATCCACTCCCCGCCCAGAGCCCAGAAACATCAGGGCCCAGCCGCCCCAAGCTCCCCAGGACACCCACCCGGGTGTCCACACCTGACAGCCCAACCGCCTGGAACCGAGACGGGCACCCCGGCCTCCCCACACCCGACCCAATGTGCCAATGGCCTGCAGTGAAAGTGAAAACCCCAGGGGCCACCAGGGAGGGGAAGGAGGGGGAAGGAGAGAGGGATGAAATCAAGGACCCATCCCCCACCCACCCAACACCCACCCATCCACCCACCCACCCAATTATCCACCCACCCAACCATCTACCCACCCATCTACCTACACAACTACCATCCACCCACCCATTCACCCACCCACCCACCCATCCATCCAACCATCCACCCACCAACCCAACTATCCACCCACCCACCCACACACCCACCCACCCATCCATCCAACCATCCACCCACCCACCCACCCACCCATCCACCCACCCAACCATCCACCCATCCACCCATCCACCCATCCACCAATTGATCCACCCAGCCATCCACCCAATCATCCCCCCAATCATCCCCCCACCCACCCACCCACCCATCCCCATTGCTCTCTCCACAGTGCTCTCCGGGTCCAGGCCTCCTGCCCTGATCCTCCCCTGGTCTGCAGCCTCCATCTTCCTCCCCCTCCCCCTCCTCCTCCTCCTCCTCCTCCTCCTCCTCCTCGTCCTCATGGCTGAAGCTCATCTGGGTAACTCACCTCCTTTCTGGTTTCTCCATCAGCCCAAGGAAGGATTCGAACTCAGTACCCTTATATGGGTGATCCTGACTTCTCACCTTTATTCCTCGTGACCCCTCCAACCCACCCAGAGACACCCACGCCATCTTCTGGAAGGTTCCCCGCGCCCTCCTGACCCCTGAGACACCATCCCCATCCTCGGGCCCTGCAACCCCTGACCCCGGACCTGACCTGGGCCTGACCTTTGACTCCAGGAGCCACAGGCTAAGCTGGTGCTGTGTGGGCACCACCACAGAGGCCCAGTGCATCGTTTTGAACCCGGACAAGGGGTCGGTCACACTGCTGGACAGTTGGGTAAATCAAGGCACGACGGAGACTCCAGGCCCAAACCTGGGAGGCCAATGGTGGGGGCTGTGGGGTAAACTGAGGCAGGGATGGGCTGGCCCACATTCCCTGGGGTTCCGGGGGCTAAGTTGAGGCACGGATGGACGAATGGAGCTACCAGGTGTTCCGGTTTATGTCGAGGCCCTGACCCCCCCCGCTCCCAAGGTCCCCGTCGGACAATGTAGCTGCGACTTCTGGGATCTCCTGTGGTACCAGGGAGTTGAGTTCGAGGTTACGCTCACTGTGGCCGGGAGGCCCCTGACCCAAGGCCTGAGGTTCACCAACCCGGGTGAGGCCTTCAGGTTCCGGGTGGGGGGTGGGGATTGAGGGTCAGGGGTCACGGGTCATGGGTTGAAGGATCAGGGGTCATTGGGTTGAAAGTTTAGGGGTCATGGGTTTGAACTGGTCAGGGGTCATGGGTTTGAAGGGTCAGGGATCGTAGGGTTGAAGGTTCAGGGGTAACCCTCCCCCCCAGGCCCTCCACCCTCAACACACCCCCCCGCCATGTCGTTTCACCAGGCCTTGTGTGTTATGTCTTCGAGGCCCGGGCCCCGAACTGCTCGTGGGCACTGGGGCCGCAGGCACTGAGGGGGACACAGTATTCCTTCAGGATCCGGGACTCCAGGTTCGGCCACCGCTGCTGGTTTCAATGCCCCCCCCCCCGCACCATTGTTGGTTTCTAATGTCCCCCGCTCACCCCGCCATTGTGGGTTTCTAACACCCCTCTTTGGCAATGTCAGTTTCTAATGCCACCTCTGTTGACCATTGTCATTTTCTAACGCCCCCCTTCTGCTACTGTCAGTTTCTGACCCCCCTTTGCAGGCCATTGTCAGTTTCTAAGGCCCCCTCCAGCCCATTGTCGGTTTCTAATGTCCCCCCCCCTTCGGCCATTGTGAGTTTCTAATGCCCCACCACTCCCTGGGACCGGCCTGTACCCTGAGTGCTGGCCGACATGTGCCACTCCGGCCTCCAGGTGGGCTGAATCCTCCCCGATCTTGCGGGCCTCTGGGCCCAGACCTATGCCCTGGTCACCGGCTCGAGCCCCGCTGGTCCCATTCACTTCCTGGACGTCTGGCTCTATACCCGTGAAATTGGTGAGGGTGGTTTCCAGTACCCCCTGGACCACCCAGGGCGGTTTCAAGTATCCCAGAGACCACCCAGGGTAGTTTAAAGTGTCCCCAAGACCATCGAGGGCAGATTTGTGTCCTCGAGCCCACCAAGAGTGGTTTCAAGTATCCCCACGAGCACTTCGGTGCATGGAGGGCAATGTCAGATATCCCCAAGACCACCTAGGGCGATTTCGAGGGTCCCCTATGACCCCCAAAAGCAGCTTCAAGATTTCCCAGGACCATCCAGGGTGGTTTTAAGTGTCCCCGAGACCGCTGAGGGCGGTTTCAAGTGTCCCCACGAGCACCTTGGTGGATGGAGGGCGGTTTCCACTGTCCCCACGAGCATCCAGGGCAGTTTTGAGTGTCGCCAAAGACCCACAAGGGCAGTTTTAAGTATTCCTGGCACCACTGAGGGCGGTTTCGAGCCCCCCCACCCCACCCGGTGTCCCTCCATTCATCTGTGGCAGTTTTCAGAACACTTTGACCCCCTGTGAAACGTGAGCATCGCCTGCGGCCCCCGGGGCTGGCAGGTATGGTGGGGGCCACACAGGACCTGGAGGCAGTGGAGCAAGTATGACTTCCGGTACCAGCTGACCCTGTGCATGGGAGTACTCAGTGCAACACCCGGGAGTACTCGGTCCAGCACTGGCGGGTAGTACTCGGTCCAGCATGGGTCGGGAGGGTGTGGGGTTCTGGATTGGTGTGGGTTGGGAGTATTCAGTCCAGCACCGGGGAGGGATGGGAGTACTCAGTCCAGCACCAGGGAGTACTGGTTGTAGCACCTTGGACTACTTTGTCCAGTATTGGTGGGGAGAGGTAGGTTTCAGGATTAGTGTGAAATGGGAGTACTCAGCCCAGCACTGGGGAGTACTCCGCACAGCACCTGAGAGTACTAAGCACAGCACCCAGAAGTACACGGTCCACCACCCTGCCCCGCAGTCAGTGCTGACTGAGGCCTGTGCTCTCTTCTTTTAGCATGGCGCCCAGCTGGTCTCCCAGGACTCCCCGGTGAGAGCTCCTCTCCCCCCTCCCGCTGTGCCCAGGGGCCTGGACCTCGAGACCACGCCTGGAACCGCCCCGTGCCTCAGTTTACCCCTGCCCCATGGCGAGTCTCTGCCCACATTGAGGTCTTGAGAGGCTCAGGCAACACCTACGCCCTGCCAGGCCTTGAACCCCGGCCTCGCCGGGCCCTGTGCATCCGGGCCGGGGACGCCCGCACCCTGACCTAGGGCGCCTGGAGCAACACAGTGGAGTTTGGGGAGCAGAGGGCGGTTTCAACTGTCTGCAGGGAGGTTTCAAGTGTCCCCAGGAGTAGAGGTTCTGGGTGGGGGGTGGTTTCAAGTGTCCCCAGGACCATTTTGGGCCTGTGGGTGGATGGAGGGCGGTTTCAAGTGTCCCCAGGGGGAAGGGGTCTGGGGCGGTTCGTTTCAAGTGTCTCCAGGGTGGCGAGGGGTCTGTGGGGAGTGGTTTCAAGTATCCACAGGGCGGTTTCAAGTGTCCCGAGGGTGGTTTCTAGTATTCCAATAGGGAGGGGCTCTTGGGGGGGGTGGTTTCAAGTGTAACCAGGACCAACTTGGGCCTGTGGGTGGATGGAGGGCGGTATCAAGTGTCCCTGGGGTGGAGTGGTTCTGTAGGGGGCGGTTTTAAGCATCGCCAAGGCAACCCTGGGCCTGTGGGTGGATGGAGGGCGGTTTCAAGTGTCCCAAATGGGAGGGTGTCTGGGTGAGGGTCAGTTTCAAGTGTCCCAGGATGGGGGCAGTTCTTTAGGGGGTGGTTTCAAGTGTCTCCAAGGCAACCCTCGGCGTGTGCATCGATGGAGGGCGGTTTCCAGTGTCCCCACGAAAACCTTGGGCCTGTGGGTGGATGTAGGGCAGTTTCGAGTGTCCCCACGGCGGTTTCAAGTGTCCCCGGGGGAATGGGGATATGGGTGCGGGGGTGGTTTCAAGTGTCCCCAAGACCATGCTGGGCCTGTGGGTGGATAGGTGGCGATTTCAAGTGTCCTCAGAGGCCTCACGTGGGGGGGTGGCCTTTGCAGGTGGAGTCGTGTGGGGAGGGGTGGCGCAGGGAGCTGAGGTTCACGTGGCCCTCCCTCCCCACTTCATGTGATCCCTCCCCCTCCCATCCCTTCCTCCCCTCGTGTGTGCACACCCACACGGTCGGAGGTTTCAAGGGTCCCCGCCAGGCCAGCCATGCTGCACCTGCTGCTTCAGCAGCACTGGGGTCGCTGGGCCTGGGCTGGGGCTGTAGGAGGTGAGCGGGGATCCGAACCCGGGGCCCCCAGGGTTGGGGGGGGAACGCATCGCATTGTGGGCCATGTGGGAGGCCGGGATTCGAGCCCACATCCACCCGTCCGTCCGTCTGCCCCGCAGGCTCCTGCTGTGTCAGCAACAAGGTGACTGGTGGCACCGACCAGGTGAGGATGGACGGAGGGAGGGACAGAGGGACACGGGGGGCTGGGGGATTGGGGGACGACAGACAGACGGCAATTGGAATCGAGACATGGACAGACACGAAGACAGACGGACGGACAGACAGACAGAGAGACAGGGAGATGGACGGACAGATGAACAGACAGACAGACAGACTGGGAGACAGATGGACAGACCTGGAGACAGACAAACAGGCATGGACAAGAGACAGGCAGACAGATGGACAGACAGACATGGGGACAGACAGACAGGGAGACGGACAGACAGACACACAGCAGACAGATGGACGGACGGACAGACAGGGACACAGATGAGCAGGACAGACAGACAGGCAGAACTGGAGACAGACAGATGACAAACAGACACAGATGGACGGATGGACAGATGGACATCATGGAGTCAGACAGACAAGAGAGGGAGACGGACAGACAGATGAGCACACAGTGAGACACACAAGGAGACAGACAGTCATGGAAAGATGGACCTGGAGACAGACGGACAAACAGACTGAGCAGATGGTCAGACAGACAGATGGAGAAACAGGGAGACAGTCAGAGGGACGGATGGATGGACAGATGGACAGATGAGCAGACGGGCAGACATACCTGGAGACAGACGGACAGATGGACAAATGGATGGACGGACAGACACACAGGGAGACAGACGGACAAAGAGATGGACGGACGTCCACACAGACAGAGGGACAGCCGTGCGCCTCCCCGTCCTCCGCTGGGAGGAGGAGGAGGAGGAGGTGGAGCCATGGCCCGTGGTGGAGCTGAGCCTGCAGCCTGGGCCCTGTTCATGGCATCCGCCGGGGTCACCCCAGCCCCTCCCCCCCACACGCACGCATGTACCCAGGGTGCTGGGTACTCAGTCCTCCTGTGTGGGTGCTTGGTGCTCAGTCCTCCCCCGGCATCTCCCCACAAGGTGCTGGGTGCTCAGTCCCCCCGATGTCTCCACACAAGGTGCTGGGTGCTCAGTCCTCCTGTGTTAGTGCTGGGTGCTCACTCCTCCCCTGGTGCCTCCATATGGGGTGCCACGTGCTCAGTCCCCTGTATGGGTGCTGGGTACTCAGTCCTACTGTGTGGGTGCTGGCTGTTCAGTCCTCCCCATGTGTCTGCATACAAGGTGCTGGGTGCTCAGTCTTCTCATGTGGGTGCTGGGCAGTTAGTCCTGTGTCCCACACGAGGCGCTGGGTGCTCAGTCCTCCTCCCGTGAATCCACAGGACGCGCTGGGCGCTCAGTTCTCCTCCCGTTCCTCCACACGAGGTGCTGGGTGCTCAGTCCTCCTGTGTGGGTGCTAGGCGCTCAGTCCTCCTCCCGTGCCTCCGTGAGGGGTGCTGGGTGCTTGGTCGCTCTCTGGGGCCGCAGGGCCTGGCTCAATGTCTGTCACTCTGGCTGCCCACAGGGGAAGGGAGAGACGGACAGACGGGTGGACACAGAGACAGGGAGGGAGACAGACAGACAGGAACAGGCACAGACAGAGACGGACAGACAGACGGAGTGACACAGACTGAGACAGACAGACAGACGGACGGTTAGACCGGGTGTTGGACAGTCAGGCAGCTAGAGAGATACAGACAGATGGACAGGGAGATAGACAGGGAGACAGACAGACAGACAGACAGGGAGACAGACGGATGGACGGACAGATGGACAGACGGAAAGACAGACAGGGAGACGGAAAAATGGACAAACAGACATAGATGGACGGATGGACAGGGAGACTGACAGACGGACAGATGGACAGACAGATGGACGAACAGAAAGACAGACGGAAAGACAGAGACACAGATGGATGAAGAGGGAAGACAGACGGACAAATAGGGAGACAGGGAGAGAGACAGATGGACAGACAGACGGACAGACGGACAGAGAGGGAGACGGACAGACAGACGGACAGACAGGCCGTGAGACGGACAGACACAGAGACAGACGGAAGGCAGACAGATCGACGGATGGACAGACAGATGGACAGATGGACGAACAGGGAGACAGAGAGTCAGACGGACAGATGAGTGGACTGACAGACGGAGACAGACAGCCGGACGGACAGATGGACAGACAGACGGATTGACAGACAGACATACAGGGAGAGACAGGCTGACAGACAGATGGGCAGACGGACGGACAGACAGACAAGGAGACAGACGGATGGACGGACAGACAAGGACCAATGAATTTAGATGGATGGACGCACAGAGCGACAGGCGCACAGGGTCCTAGGCCTGGGGACAGACAGACGGAACGACGGATGGGCAGGGAAACCAAGGCAGAGAGAAAGACGGGTGGACACAGGTACAACAGAGAGAGAGCCGGACAGACGGACACACGGACAGGCAAGGGGCCTAGGGGAGGGCGGGGAGGAGGGGGACTGGGGCTCGAATCCCGGCCCAGCACCCAGCCACCCGGCACCCAGCTACTCAGCACCCAGTACCCATGAACTCAGCAGCCAGCACCCAGCTACTCAGCACCCAGCACCCAGCCACCCAGCACCCATTACCCAGCCACCCAGGTTCTCAGCCCTGGGCACCCAGGTACTCAGCACCCACCTACTCAGCACCCAGTACTGAGCACCCAGGTGTTCAACCCTCAGTGCCCTCAGCAACCAGCGAACCAGTACCCAGCACCTAGCCACCCAGCAACCAGCAACGAGCCGCCCACTCAGCTACCCAGCCACCAAGTACCCAGCCACACAGCACATAACCACCCAGCACCCAGTACCAACACCCAGCCAATCAGCATCCACTACTCAGCTACTCAGCACCTAGCCACCCAATACCCAGCATCCCAGCTAGCCAATACCCAGCTACCCAGTACCCAGCACCCAGCCACCCAGCACCCAGCTACTCAGCACCCAGAACCCAGCATTCAGCATGCAGCTACTCAGCACCTAGCACCCATTACCCATCATGCAACTACTAAGCACCCAACCAGTACCCAGCACCCAGCGACTCAGTACCTAGCCACCCAGCACCCAGCTATTCACCACCCAGGTACCCAGCACCAAGTACCCAGCAACCCAGCGCTCAGCTACTCAGCACCCAGTATCCAGTTATTTGGACCTCAGCATCCAGCTAGTCAGCACCCAACCACCCAGCTACTCACAACCCAGTACCCAGGAACCATCCGCCAACCACCCAGGCCCTAGTACCTAGTACCCAGCCAATCAGCGTCCAGTACCCACCTACTCAGCACCCAGCCACCCAGCTACCCAGCTACCCAGCACCTAGTCCAGGACCTAGTACCCAGCCACCCAGCACCCAGCACCCAGGACACAACCAATCAGCACCCATCACCCAGTACCCAGCACCCAGCCAACCAGCCCCAAGCACCCAGCTACTCAGCACCCAGACACCCAGCACCCAGTACCCAGCTACCCAGCACCCAGTACCCAGTACCCAGAACCCAGCCACCCAGCTAGCCAGCACCCAGTACCCAGCTACTGAGCACCCAGTTCCCAGCACCCTGCTACTCAGACCCCAGGCACCTAGTACCTAGCACCCATCACCCATCTAACCAGTACACAGCACCCAACTACTCAGACCACAGCATCCAGCTACTCAACATCCAGCTACCAAGCACCCAGTCACCCAGCACCCAACCACCCAGCACCCAGTACCTAGCACCCAGACACCCAGTAACCAGCCCCTAGCCACCCAGCACCCAGTACCCAGCACCCAGCTACCTAGTATCTAGCACTCAGCACCCAGCACCCCCAGCTTGCACATTGCACACCCGTCTATCATTTTACCCTGTTTTGACTCTACTGCCTCTGCCCCGCCTGTCCGCTCTGCCCCACCCGGCCCCCCATCCATTGCCCGTCCTACCGTGGCCTGAGCCTTCCTGTGCCCCAAGCAGAAACAACAGGAAACCACCAGGGCGGGGCGGGGCTGGCCAAGGAAAGTAAAGAGTTATCATTTCAACTTCACATCTGAGTAGGTCATTAAGAATGGGTAGCCATTTGACAGGCAGATACCAATGGGGAAGATTCCAGGAAGAAGAGACAGAGACAGGAACGCAGGAAGAGAACAACTCTCTAGAAACCAGGAATTCCTGCTGCTGAATGCCATAAGCATTGGGAAAATTAAAAAGAAGCTGGGGTCAATTTGGGCTCCTTCCATAAGGCAGTGGAGAAGAAGTATTTAAGCATAAGATCTACATTTTAGAAGTGTCCCAATTTACAGGGTGCTGGTGGCTCATGCCTGTCTGTCATCCTAGCTACTCAGAAGGCTGACCTTTGAGGATCATGGTTGAATGCCAGTGAAGACAAGAATGTCTGTTAAAGAGTCTCATCTCCAATTAACTACAAAAAATACAAAAACAAAAACCTGGAAGAGGCACTGTGGCTCAAAGAAACAGAGGACTAGCCTTGAAAAGAAAGGAAGAAGGGCTGGGAATATGGCCTAGTGGTAGAGTGCTTGCCTTGTATACATGAAGCCATGGGTTCAATTCCTCACCACCACATATAGCAAAAAGCAAGAAGTGGAGCAGTGGCTCAAGTGGTAGTGTACTAGCCTTGAGCAAAACAAAAACAAAAGCCTGGGACAGTGCTCAGGACCTGAGTCCAGGACTGGCAATGAAGGAAGGAAGGAAGGAAAGAAGGAAGGAATAGGGAAGGAAGGAAGGAAGGAAGGAAGGGAGAAAAGAAAGAGAGGAAGAAAGAAAGAGAGAAAGGAAGAAAGTCAGTGAACTCAGGGTCAGCACCTGCGTTCATGCCCCACAAACAATAACAACAACAAAGGATCCACAAAATGCTAGTTTTCCAATAAAAGATTAAAAATTTGTTAGAAATATGTTGCTAACTTATTAAAAAAAGACCCTAACATTTCAATTTTTAAATTTAGCTCAAATGAGCAAAGCATCAGGCAGAACTTCATATGGACCTATTTAAAAGGATCACATTGGCACGGAACTACATTGAGCTCCTACATCATCATCAGTATAGAGAAAATGAGTCTAACCTTACATTTCTTGTTTTTCAGAAAATGGAAAATGCTGAACTCTCATATAATTATTACTTCTAAATAGCCATAATTAGTTGGTTGAGAGCAATCATGATAGACCTAGTAGTTTTCAATATTATCAAAAGTTCTAAAGGCCATCTTTGATCAGGAATCTTATCTTAGAATAATCCTCACAGCTACCATGTGCCAGCAAAAAACTCAGCCTTATAATTAGAAAGACACCATCACCTCCACTTGGAGTAGCCAGCAGCCTCTCAATGTGTTTTCCTTTTTAAAAAAAAAATATAATTACTTATTTATTGTCAAAGTGATATACAGAGGGGTCACAGATCCATACATTAAGCCATGTTTTCTTATACGCAAATTATGATTTCAATACATACCCGATCTAATATTCAGAATGTTTTAGGAATGAAATGAGATAATTAATGTAAGATCAATTACCAACTATTTTTAGAAAGCCGAGCTGTATGAAAGCTCACACCTCATTGTTGGATCCTCAGAATTCATAGCATCTAGGACCATGCAACTCATTGTGTTTTACATCACACTTCTTCATATACATATGGGACCATCATATTATATTTCATTGTCCTTTCAAGGGTTCTACTCATTTATTTTTTTAAACAAAATCTCAATACCAAAATGTGCACTCTAGTTCTCTAATTCTCTAAGAATAATGTAGTTTGCTGCATACAAACTACTGTCATCATGTAGTTCTAAGCCATGTACGTTGAACATAACAAAATATGTTAAAATTAAAACACATGATTTAGCCAGGCACCTTGGGCTCATACAGGTAAACCTGGTTACTAAGCAAGCTGAGATGTAGAGGGTCAGGGTTCAAAGCCAGCCCATTCAGTAAAGTCCAAAAGACTCCATCTCCAATTAACCAGTGAAATGCTGGGCTAGATGTGTAAGTGGCAGAATACCAGCTGAGTGGGCATACATGCCAGGATGAAGCCTTGAATTCAAACCTTGTTACTACAGGTGGTGGGAGAGGAGAGGAGAGAAAAGGGGAGGACAGGGGAGAGGAGGGGAAGGGAGGAGAGGAGAAGGGAGGGGAGGACAGGAGAGGAGAGGAGAGAGAGCACAATACATGGTTTAATAAGGTTCTAATAGTGCAATACCTATTTTTGTAGCTTTAGACTGGTTTACAGAAGGAAAAGGCTTTTTACAAGTGAATGAACAATTATGGAAAGCAAATTGCTGTCTTCCACATAATAAACACATAAACAATCTTCCAAGTAATGTTTTACATCTACATAACTGATTAACTAGAAAATATGCCAAAATACTTGAATCAGGAAAAGCAGTCCATCACTTAAAATATTGTAATTTATCTTTACAATCAGTTTGTAAAAACAACAACAACAAAAACAAAAAGTAGCTGCTAAGTGCCAGTGGCTCTCACCTGTAATCCTAACTTCTCAGAAGCCTATGAGCTGAGACTCACAGCTCAAATCCATCCAGGCAGGAAAGTCTATGAGACTCATCTCCAAATAACTACCAAAAAAAGCTGGAAGTGGACCTGTGGTTCAAATGGTAGTCTGCTAGCCTTCAACACAAGGACAGCACCAAAGCCCTGAGTTCAAGCCTCAGGACTGGCATAATGAACAATCATAAATAAACCCAAGATATTCGACTGGCAATGTGGCTTAGCGGCAGAGTGCTCGCCTAGCATGCATGAAGCCCTGGGTTCCATTCCTCCTCACCACATAAACAGAAAAGGCTGGAAGTAGTGCTGTGGCTCAAATAGTAGAGTGCTAGCCTTGAACAAAAGCAGCTCAGGGACAATGCTCAAGCCCTGAGTTCAAGACTCAGACCTGGCAAAATAAAGACAACATTAAATTAGGTATATAACCCTCCTGGTAATACTAATGAGGAATCATATTTTATACATAATCAGAAAATAATTACTAAATAAATTAAATTAGCATAATGAATATTTAAGTGGGTCAAGAACCTAAATGCTTACATATAGTACTTAGAAATTTTCTAAGCACTATCTGCTGTGTATCTGTTTTCTAATACTGTACAGTAATATGGTAATACTATCATGATATTATAGCTGATTAATATACTCTATGAAGTTTTTAGTAAGTGCCACCACAGTAACAGCAGCTAACTGAATATTACCACAAGTAATTGAGACCATGAGTGACAGGTGGTTGAATTTCTCTTTGTGTTTAAAAAACAAAATGAGTTTTCACACAAAAGTAGAAGGGACGGACTCACGGGAGGGGCCCAGAGAAGGTGATATCTACCAACTTTTTCAAAGTGACTATGTAAGGAATTAAAAACATAGTCCTCTACTTTGAGAATTGTACTCATATGAAAAGTCCCTTCTGGTGGCCACCCATCTTGAAAGTGAGCCACTCAGAAGAGCAGAGAGTCACCCACTTTCCTTTCTTGATCTCTACACTACTACTGTGAGTAACTTCCTACCAGTGGGCTAAAGTCAAGTCCACGGGAGCGGAAGGGACGTTGCCCATGCCTATCAGTCTCGTCAGTTGTTCAGTCCACAAAATAACAAGAGGTAAAACAATTTCAATAAAACAGAAGAAACAATACACACAGGCCTGATATTTAAAAGACTTACAAAATGGAGATCTCCTAAGCTGATCCTCTGGCTCCTGTGAAGAAGCAAAAGGAGCAGACCCAAGATCAAGGTGGGCAGGTTGAGCCTCCGTTAGGAGGCCCTCCTGGTCAGTTCCCGCCAAAAAGCGAACTGACTTGCACCGTACAAGAAAGGCGAGGTTGAACGATTGCGATGGGCACCCCACCACCCTGGGACCAAGGAGAAGGAAGAAGAGGCAAGGGATTTTGGGGCACAAGCCTGCCCCGCTCTCTGCTTGCAGCTCCATGCTTCTTGGTGTAGACCTGAGCGGTAATGAATGCCTTCCCAGGTTGGGGCACTACTGGGGCCTAATCCTGTGGTCCTGTTGCATTCCCACTTCTCCCTTGATTTCTTTCTCCCAAAGTTTGTTGCTACCCAGGTCACCCAAGCTGCATGGTTGAGGGAATGGGATACTGGTGAAGACAGCAGCGGGAGGCACAAGTGCCAATGGACTGGCCAGTAAGCAGCGCTGGGCTCCTTAGCCATGCCCACCACCAGAATATCACCCTTGACTTGAGCAAGTAGGAAAGAGTCCCCGGAAACACTTTAGCACCTTCCAAGCCAATGTGTACTGGGTGGGCTCACATATGCATATGTGTGCCCGTGCTTGCTTACATGCGTGTGTGTTTGTTCCTGATGCTGTACATGGGTGTGCTTACTAAGCCAAAGTCTGCGTATGTGTAAATAGGTATGTGGATGTAGATCCAGGAGGACCCGGCACAGTGTGTTATGAGTGAGCATGTGGAGGTGGCGGGAAGGGAGAAAGAGAAAGAGAGAGAGGGAGTCATCTCGCCTATGAGGAATTCTTTGTTCATGTGCGGTTGTATAAGTGTGTCATGTATGAGGTTGGACATAGGGAGTTCCAATTGTGTGCATGTTTACTTGCTTATTTCAAGTTCCCAGACACCAATCATTTGGCAAAGTCTCCCCTTTTGTGCTGTCCTCTGCACAAAGGTCTCCGGGCTTGAGTCCCG